>NW_026869009.1:166640-280771 GCF_020745735.1 Hemiscyllium ocellatum
GTTTGCTGGAGGTTGTGCTGGGAGCTGCCTCAGCATTTCAGGGATACCAGAGGATTTTGTGATCAACTCTGGAATGGAGCATGGGAACTATAGTTACAGCATCTTGGGTCTGTAACATGAACAACAAATGGAGCACAGCTGCAGAGAGGGGAAGCTCTGAAACCGCGGAGTGAGCGGGTGTAGGGAAAGGGATCTGCTGTATCTACTCCGGGTTTTCCAAGACCAGCTACCAAGGGACACTTAACCCAGGAGCAGGGTGGTGAGAGGGGTCCCTGACTGAACAAGGAGCTGGTCACAGAGCTGGGTCACCTCTGTCAACACGACCTGCAGCTTCACACCAGGGGGGTACGGTACTGTCAGTGGCTGTTAGTGTCACTGATGCATTCAGCTTCTATGATCTGGAACGTTTCAGGCAGGAGTGCATGACATATCGCTCATCTGCCAGCATTTCAGCATCAATGTCAGCGTTCAGTGATGGAGGATCTATGTAGTGGATGAGGTGAATGTTTTCTCCTCAGCAGGGTGTATCTTTGTTTCCCATATAATGGGATTCCCGATGGTGTACATAGCTCTACAGGGTTCCATGTCAATGGAGAGAGGTAGAAGAACTGAAGGAACTCTCACTTCTTTAATGTTGCAGTGTGCCCATGCACAATACATCATGTTGGAGAATACCCCAAAGTCTCTTCATTCAGAAACAGTCATTCCCATCGTACTCGGATGTCCATTTGAAAATAAAGGATGGAATCTCAGATAAAGGCCGTCTTCTTCGCACACAGCTCAAAACACCACACCCACCCCTCCCCCTCACCACTCCGCACCACCCACCAAATGCGTAAAAATATCCCGTTTGTACTGACAGCATCGGTGCCATGTGAGCATCAGATGGATCAACACTTCCCATGTCTGAACGGGCCAGAGTGAAACCTCCAGTACAAGCTGGTTCACTCAGCCCTGTAATCCCTCTCCATTGCAGGATAATACTGCCTTATAAACTTCCTGAAACAGATTGCAAGTTATATATTCAGTTATATTCCACATGGTAAACTATCATTAATTGATTTTACCTGTGTATATCAATTTTCAGACTCTCCACATTCTCTTGATAACTTACTGTCTTGACAACTCAGTTCAACACCACTTAGTAGCAGTATATCTGTTCAACTCCTCCTGATCATTGATTTGGATTGTGAAGAGCTGAGGACTCAGTGTGACTCCACTGGCTACGCTCTGTCGAACTGATTGAGACTGATATATCCAGAGTGCCTGCTTCCTGTTTGATAACCAGTCCTCCCCCATTCGGGTGTACCACAGTCGAAAGACTGAATAAGAACAAGGAGCATCAGTCGGCAATCCAGCCCCGCGAGCGTGATCCGCCATTGAATACAATCATGGCTGATGGCAACGAGGCCTCAGTCCCATGTTCCTGGTCGCTCTCCTTATCCCATCATTTACTCAATGTCCCAGCACTCACTGCACTCCGACACAGTGAATTACACAGAGTCACAACCCTTTGAGAGAAGTGATTTCTCTTCACCCCGTTTTACATCTGCTCTGCCTAATCCTAAAACTATGATCTCTTGTTCTAGTTTGTCCCACATGAGGAAATATCCACTCCACACCGACATTGTCAATCACCTTTAACGTCCTCCAGACCTCAATGAGGTTTCCTCTCATTTTTCTAAACTCCAGAGAGTATTGGTCTGAATTGCTCAAATGTTCTTCAAAAGACAAATTCATCTCTGGAATCAATCTAATGAATTTGTTCTGAACCGCCTTCATTGTAACTACATCCCTCTCACTCAGGTGCTAGAAGTGTACACAGTACGCCAGTTACAGTCTCACTAATACCTTGCAGAGTTGCAGCAATTCTTCCCTTCATTTATATTCGATTCAGTTGGAATTAAATGCTGAAATTGCACTTGCCTTTCTCATTCCCTGCTTTACCTGCATGTGGGCCTTCTGTGATATGCACAAGTACACCCCGATCCCTCTGCCCGTAAGCACTCGTTAGTTGCTTTCCATTTCCATAACAAGTTCGATTCCTCTGATCGAAATGGATAATCCCATACTGATCCACATTAAATTTAATCTGCAAATGTTGGCCCATTCATCTAAACTGTTCAAGTCCATTTGTAAATTTTCTACATCTTCATTGCATCAACCTACTTTGCCACCTGTTTTAGCATCAGCTGAAGATGTGGCTGTCAAGTCTTCTATCCCCTCATCCAAATAATACAATAGATGAGAAATAGTCGGGTCATGCTGTCTGAACTCAAAAGAATCCCGAAAGGTGTCAGCCATTAAACGAAACATCTATTCCATCTCTCTGTATTTTGTTGGCTCACGACCCCTCTATCCAAGCAAATAACTTCCTCCCAAACTCATGTTGTCTTATTTTACAGCTTAATCTTTTGTGCAGCTCTTTAATAAATGCTTTCTCAAATTCCAGATACTTTACGCCTCCAGGATCCCTATTGTCTACGTTGCTAGTCACATATATAACAAACTCTAACAAATAAATTCTTTAAAAATCCATGCTGATTCTGATGTATTTCATTTTGACTTTGCAAATCTCCTGTTGTTAATTAATCAATGGTGGATTCTCACAATTTCCCTTAGTTCCCAACAGTTTGCTCACTAATTTTATTCATTACTGAAGATGATTATCCTAATTCCTACCCTTTCTGTACTGTAACGTTCCCTTTCCAGTGTTCCGTGGAACAGACACAAAGCTTTAAAAGATCTGTTCCAATCGCTGTGTAAGAGGCATGAGTGTCTGAATGGAATAATTCTGTTCCTGTTTTACACACTCAGTGGACTGAATGCCCACGTCGTGTTCCTACATTAAAGTCTCAATAGACAGAACGTCATCATTTACATATTCAAGACTTGCTTCTCCTCATTCTGATGATACGTCAGGAGCTTGAGGGCTTGTGAAATCTTCCTGTTGCTGTATAACTTTTTGAGGAGCTGAAGGGTCTCTTCATATTTCTTCATAACTGTCTCATACTGAACAATTACCTCCAGCATCCCTGAAATGGGATCAAGGAAGCGTTTGGTCTTCTCGTGTTCCCATATAACAGATACTCTTCCTTTCCACAAGTCTCAAATAATTTTATCCCCTTCTCTAATTCTCAAGCTGAATAACCTCTTCCAGTCTCATCCAATTCTTGTGTGATAGACTTGAGGAGGCTGAATGGGCTGATCCTGTTGCTGTGTAACAGGATACTGGTGCTGCACAGCCTCCTCTTGGTCCCGTGTTATAAAATCGAGGAGCTTCTTGGCCTCCTCCTTAACTGTATATCAGGCTCCAGGGGCTGAATAGCCTCATCCTGTTCAGGTGTAACAGGGTCCAAAGCTGGAATATCCTTCTGCTGTCCCTGTATAACAGGCTGGAGAAGTGGAATGGATTCCTCTATTGACTGTGTAATTGTCTTCTGTTGCTGACTCCTTCCGGTGCTCTATGTAAAAATACAATCATCTTTCATTCTCATGAACTCCAGTGGGTATTGGATCAATATGATCATCCTTTCCTTATAAGTTAACACCTTCATGGAAGGAATCAGTTGAGGGAACCATCTCTGAGCTGCGTCCAAGAAAATAATATCGTTTCTTCAGTGAGGAGACTAAATATGTACAGCAGACTCCAGATGTGATCTCACTAGGATACTGGAGAGCAGCAGCAACACTTTACGAGCCTGCTGTAAGGTTCCCACCCAGTTTACAGCAGTCTCAGTTGTCTGGGGAAATACACAGCATTGCTGAGAGACCATTCTCCTTCTGTTCTCCACCAGCATAATGGGAGATCTAGTGAAAATACCACAATGACACTTGAGAATAACGACCAACGTGACGAGATTATTTCAATGTCCACAAAAGCCTCACGAAATGTCTCACCTGAATCTGCCATTAATCTCTTCAGAGGCCACATCGCTCAGATTCCACAGAACCTGGTAAGGTGGAAATTAGAGACAGCAAGGAGAAACAAACATTGATGGAAGTTATATATCAAAGTCAAAGCTGCAATACAGACGTTGCGTATGTTATAAAACAGGGAAGTATATACGTAGGTTTGTGGGTAATACTGTGAGAATCACCAGCTGCAATCTGCGACTAAACTGTGTTAACCTATGCGAATGCTACTGCTGGGAAAAATGGATTTCATGACCATGTTTGAGATGGTTTTCTTTAACAGTATTTTGAGCACTGAGGTAGAGGTCAGGCAGTTTTCGAATTGATGTTATGTGATCATAAGAGCTAATTAAAAACACTACTGTAAAGGAGGTGCTGGGAATATTAATCATAATGTATTGAATTTTATCTGACGTCTGAATACAACAGTTTTTTTTTAATTGTGATTATAAACCTGAGTCATGCAAGTGATGAATGTATGAGGGGCAAATTAGCTTCAGTGAATTGGAGAAGTACATGAAAAGATTTACTGGCAGACAGACAATGGTTGTTGTTTAAATAAACACCTTAAAATGTACAATATGCACATGTCCACCACAGGGCAAACAGCAAAAGGGTAAGGTGACTTAACAATAGTTAACAAAAGAAGTTAAATATTGCGTTAGATCAAAGGAAGCAGCTCAGAAAATGACAGATACTGTGGTAAGCAATGGATTCAGAAATATGTGGGACCCAGCAAAGGAGGATCAATGAACTGATAAGAAAACCAAAAAGAACAAGAATACAAACTAACAAGAAACGTAAGGATCACCAAACGCTTATCTTGATACTTGATGGGAAAGTGACGGTAAAGACACGTGTGTATTGGGGACTATCCACACAAGAATTTTTCTTGCAGAGAACTAGGTAATTACACAGAAACTAAACAGTTAATTTCATGTCTATTTTATTAGAGGCAAGATTAACTGATGGAGAAACGCAGTTTGTGTTCTCCAGTGATTGCCAAAATGAAAGGAGATCGCAGTGAAGCTTAGAAAGTTCACACAGAGAGACGGACTGACACAGCGGCAGGGAGAATTCCTGCCAGGCAAGGTTAGGAAGAATCCCCGTACATTAAGCAGAACAGAATAACCAGGAAACAACTAGGGCCCTTAGAGACCAAGGGAGCACTCTGTGTGTGAAGCTGGAGAACATTGATCGATTATTACATGAGAGCTCCATATCTGTTTTATTTGGGAGAAGGAGATTGCAGGGACAGAATTCAAGAAGATGGATTGGGAAGCTCTTGAACAGACTGATATAAGATGCGAGCAGGGATCGGAGGATTTGGCTGGTATAAAATTGGACTGATTGCCAGGTCTGGGTGAATTGTACCACAGGCTGCTGTTGGAGACAAAGGACAAAAGGCCCTGAGTTAAATGCTTAAGTTGAATCTGACCACAGTGAAGTTGGCGATGCCAGATGACTGGCGCACAACTAAGTGGTCCCACTTTATGGGAAGGGTGGTGGAAATAGACCGGGGAATTGTAGACAAGTCAGTATTAGATCAGTGTTAGGCCAAGTATTGCAGAAAATAGGACAGGAGAAAATTGATCTTCATTTAGAGAAGCAAGGTTTGATCAGGGATAGTCAGCATAACATCATCAGGGGAAGCCAATCCAAATGAAATTTATTGTATAGCTTCGAGCATGGTGTTTATATGGTTTTCCAACAAGGCCATTGACAAGGCCCCATATGGGAAACTGATTTTAAAAAATCATGATATCAAGGGCAACTTAGTGAGTTACATCAAACATTATCTTAGTGGCAAGAGACAGAGGGTCGTGGCGGAAGGCTGTATGTGTAACTGGAGACCAGTGTTTGCTGGTGTACCACAGGGATCAGTGCTCTGTCCATTATTATTTGTGACATTCATAAATGATGTAGATGCGAATGTGTACGGGGGTGGGGGAGTGTGATAATTAAGTTTGTGTTTGACACAAAGATTGGCCGGGTGGTTGGCAGTGAGGAAGATATTACAGGAAGATACAGATGGAATGGTCCGATGGCCAGATGGAAAGTAACCCTGATAACTATGAGGTGATATACTTTAGAAGAAGGAACCAAACATAGGGGTATGCAATGAATGGCAGTACACTGGGAAGCTCAGAGGGTGTTTCTCCACAGATCCCTGACTGTGATTGCACAGGTTCACAAGTTAGCGAAAAAGTGAGGACGGCAGATGTTTGAGATCAGAATCACGAAGTGAAATTCTGGAAATGCACAGTCGGTCAGGCAGCATCCAAGGGGCAGGAGAGTTGACGTTTCGAACGTAAGCTTTTCATCAGGAATGATGGCCACATTCCTGATGAAGAGCTTATTCTTGAAACATCGACTTTCCTGCTTCTTGGATACTGACTGATCTGCTGAGCTTTTCCAGCAACACAATTTTGACTGAAATTAATAGGTTAGTTAAGAAGGCAGAGGGAACCGTAGGCACAACCTTCATTCCCCCAACATATACATTGTCAGAGCTAGACAAGTCTATGGTTAGACCAAGATGGCATACTGTGTGTAGTTCTGGGAACCTTATTGCAGGAAGGATGTGATTGTAGTGGAGGGGTGCAGAGGTGATTCACCAGGCTGTTCCCTGGGGTGGAGCATATCAGCTATGGAGAGAGGCTGGGTAAGCTCAGGTTGTTTACTTTGGAGCAGAGAAGGCTGAGGGAGAGATGATTCAGTCGGATACGATTACAAGAGAGATTTTCAGAAAGGTTTTTGCTGAAGTCCCAAGCCCAGTGTGCAAAATCAAATCTCGTGGGATTGTGGTGAATATTTGGATATGTTTTCAGAATGGGTCAGCTGGCAGGAAGAGAGAGTAAAAGTTTTTGATTTTAATTTTTAAGACCTGGTGCATTTTACATTATCAATACAACAAAATACAGTGAAAAGCTTTCACGTGTTGCCACAAAGTGGTGACAATTGAAGAAAATGAATAAACAGAGGATACAGCTTGAAGAGAGTTGATGAGTTGTGAAACAACTCTTCACTATAGACCATCCCTGCAACCCAATCCCTCCAAGACAGCTACATCACCATCTACACCAGACCCTAGCAACATTGAAGATGCTGATCCTCAGGCACCAATTTTTGCCATTGGGCAGATACTCCTCTACCACCGGCTCATTACCCCCTGTGCCAGACCCTTCCAATGTCAGAGACATGTCTCTTACTGCTGGACTCACCTCACCGATGTTACCATGATGGCCTTCCACTATCCGCTTCATCATCACCAGTGCAGGACCCAATCTTCAACAAGTCTCTAATCCTCAGGCATCACTCTCTGCTGCTGGCCCCTATCATATCCACGTTGCCTCTGCTGATGTAGCCACTGCCAATTCCACGTACTCTGCTTACTCCGGAAAAGTAAGTAAGGACTCACTCTCCTCCGCACTGGGCTCAGCTTAAGCTCCAAACCATGGGGCTAGTTTGAGACCAGTAAGTTACAAAGAGAAAAGTGAGGGAGAAAATAAGAAAAAGACAGCAGCTCAGAGTGTACAAGCTCCAGCAGAGGAGCCCTTGGACCGGAAACACAGGAATAAAAGGATCCTTTTATTGGAGATGAAGGTTCATGGAGTAGCTCAGGAATATGTCCTTGGGTCCCAGCTATTCTCAAACATCTCAAACATTTGGTTGATGAAATGAATTGCAATATATCTCAGTCTGCTGTAGGAGAAATGCAGTGAGGAGATTGCCAGCCAAGATGAGAAAGTGGAGGCTCACTGTGTTGAATAACCTACTCCTTTCCTGATGTTTCAGTGCAGTCTGTGGGAAAACACTGTAAATGTTGTCACAAGCTCTCAGATGTTCGGGAGGAGGTCTCTGCAGGATCGACAGGATTGTGTTTCACATTCTCTTTTCTGATACAGAGGCTGGTGCCGGCTGTTCTGTCCAGTTTTATCCTTTAAGGTGTCGGAGCAATTTGATACAATTGAGTATCTTGCTTGGCCATTTCAGAGACCATTGAAGAGTTGATCACATGTCTGTGTGTCTGGAGTGACTTTTAGGCCAGACCAGGAAAGTCCGGGAGATTCACTTCCTGAAAGTACATTGGAGAAGCAAATTGGTGTTTAAAATCAACATTGGCTTCACGGTCACTGTTACTTACACCAGATTTCGGATCTCAACATTTTATTAATTGCTTTTGACTTCCGCTAACTGCCAGAGCATTTTCTTGGTCTGGATTAGTAATCCAGTGACATTTCCACAACAGCACCAGCCCCACATGAGGACCCATCGGAAACCATACTGAGCAGGTAATTTTTGTGCTGCTTCACAGCGCTGTCAAAAAGAACTCCCACCCATCTGACTGTCGTAATGGAGTTGAGGGGATGATATTGGTCATACTGTAATTATTTTCCTCTTAAGGGATTTGTCAGAGTAATTTTCCACATTGCCAGATAGATGCCAGAATCAGAAATGGAATGAAACAGCTTCCCCAGGGACAGTTTTATATTGCCCAGGGCTTCCTCAGGGCTTGCTTTATATTGCCTATGTCGTATCTACTGTGTTCAGATGTTTCTTCGTGTCACATAGAGCGAATCAAATTGTTTGAAAACTGTCATCTGTGATTCTGTGGGCATACTGATGAGGTGAGTTGAATCGTAAATTCAACACAACTGGCTGAGTATGGTGTAGATACGAATCCTTGTCTATTGCACTGATGTGCAGAGCTGTTCCATTATTTAGGATGGGGACATGTATATGACACTCTTCTGCAGTGAGTTAATTAATCCATTTGTGACTGGGTGTGGCAGGACTGCTGAGTTTCGATCTGATCTGTTAGTCTTGGGATCATTGCGCCCTCTATATAAGATGTTAGTTCTGCTGTTTGGAATATAACCAGTCAAGTGAGGGATCTATAACAGGTTGTCATCAGTTTTAGGTACATATGGTTCTGACCCTGGTATGTTTACCCACACTCCCCACTGAACCATAGATCAGCTTAATGGTAATGGTAGACTGAGGGATTATCCGTTGCAAAATGTTACAGGTTATAGTTTTATATACTTCTGCTTCTGCTGTTGCTGTGCTCTGCAGTACCACATGGAATACACGGTTTGAGCTGCAATATCTCTAATACAGTTCTGCTGCCTGTTCCCCAGTTCACACCGACACTCATTCACCCATCAGCCATGTGCTCAGTGACCTACTCTGGTTTCTGCTGTGGTACACGTCCAATTTTATATTCTCATTCCACTGAGGGTCTCACCATGGTGTCACACTTACAGTTTGTCTCATTCCTCAACACACTTTAATATATTCATCTGGATCCTTTCCCTTCCAGTATATGCGACCTTCTGTGTTTAGAGTGAATACGTCTCCCTCTGTTTCTCTGCCTGACTAAGAGTAAGTGCTCTGTCGTGTCAGTGATGCCAGCCTCATGTAGTTTCAGAACCAATGAATTTGTTCATCGTGCGTAATCTTTCACTTCCCGGTATCTGGTGCTCCAGGTTGGACAGGGGGTTTGAGCAACGTTGACACAAATCTTTGAAACGTGTTGAAAAATAGAAATTGCTGGGGACGTTAAGCAGGTCTTGCAGCATTTGTGGAGTGAAAGTAGAGTTAGTCATTGGTTCCAGTGATCGTTCTTCAAGGCTCGCCAGTTCTTTTTTTGTTCTGGTTTTAGATTTCCGGTATCAACAGCTATTTGCTTTATTGAAAATGTGTTTTGTTCATTTCTGGAGAAACAAAGCAGATCTGCAGCATCTACAGTGACAGAGAAACAGAGTTAGCGTTTTACGTCCAGTGTGACACTTCTTCAGAACAGAAAATGATTGGAAAAAGGGTTTTTCAATCTCTTGCCAGAGGTAAAGGAGGGGTGATGGGAAACAGACGGCGTGGAGGCGCAATGTCACTGACATATGGACTTTTGTTTTTGGTAAAAGAGAATCAAATGTAAAATGAGTATATATCAGATTGTGAAGAGTGGAGCCGGTTTCCTTAATTGAGTGCAAGACAAAAGATTCACAAACAGGGCAAATTCATTGGGAGACCAGGAGAAGGAATGTATGACGATTTGAGAACAGCCATAATGGCATCAGGCTGTGAAATTATGGAATTAAATATTAACTTCTATAGGCTGTAACGTACCAAAGTCTAATGTGAGATGTAACTCGATCTGAGGTTGTGCTTCATTCGCACATTGCAGCAGCCCAGGACCGAAATATTAGCATGAAAGCAAGGTAGGTTATTCAAATGGGAAACAATGAGAGGATCAGGGCTCTTATAACAGAAAGATTGGGAGTGTTCCTCAATGTAGTCTCTGTTTGTTCTCCCCAGTGTAAATGAGACTGCATTGTGAGTAGGGAAATGACAGGAGATTGGATTGAAAGAGTACAAGTGAAATGCTGCTTCACCTGGAAGGTGTGTGTTGGGTTGTTAAGAAATGAGGAACGAGTCAGTGATCTTTTCAAATGTCCCAATGTATTTCTTCTTATATGTAGACTATATTGTTCCACAACTTGGAGAGAGTAAGTACTACAGGTGCGGGAGGCCATAGTTAATAAACTTGGAGCTGGATAAACACAGCAGACCAGACAGAATCAGAGGAGCAAAAAGGCAATATTTTGATCTTGGACCTTTCGTCAGGACTGGCGAGGGCGAGGGAAGCCCAGAAATGGAGTGATTGGATATGGAATGATGAAGGGTAGGTATGATGGTGGTGTGTACATGCAGGCATGAGGTTACTGTGATTGGTCAGTGGGAAGGGTGGAGCGGATATGTGAGTGATAAGATGTACAGGTGGGTCTGGACAAGGCGAACGGACATGGAGGAATTTTCACGCTGCTGCAGTCAATATTGAGGCCCTTGGGATATCACCTCCAAAATTAAAACCCCAGGTGGTGCTCCTCTGACAGTGGACAGGCTAAGGATGGGCATGTCCCCGGACGAGTTGGAGGGGAATTAAAATGGAAGGTAACTGGAAAGTCGGGTTGGTTGTTGCGTGCAGAGCAACTGGTCCTGCCCCACCAAGCACGTCTCCAACTCCCAATGTGGTCTCCTCTCGATCAGGGAGAGCAAAGGGAGACTGGGGAACATATTCATGGAGCATCTGCTCTCTGAACGCTTTAACCAACCCAACATTCCAGTTGCCATCCATTTCAATTACTCCCCCCCACCCCAGCTCATCCGGCCACAGGTCCATCCTTGGCCTCCTCCACTGTCAGATGAGGACAAACAGAAACTAGGGAACACAACCTGATCTTTCAGCTGGAGAGCTTACAGTTCACAGGTCTCAATATTTACTTCACTGGCTTCAAGATCTCTCCAACCACAGCCTTATCCCATGTTCCCCTTCCCTGACCTGACCTAAGCTGTCCATCTTCCTATTCGTATATCCGCTGCACCCTTCCCACTGACCAATCATATTATCCCCCTACTTGCATCCCCTATCGTCATCCCATCTCGCCTTCCCTCAGCCCCACGCCCCTCCCACTATTTACTTTCCAGCTCCCCTTCCCCCGGCCCAATCCTGATGAAGTCTTTCAGCCTGAAATGTTGACTTTCCTGTTCCTAGGATACTGTCTGACCTGCTGTGCTTTTTCAGCTTCATATGTGTTGCTATATCCGCAGCAACAGATTTTATTGTGCTTTTTATACATTTTATTTTAGTCTGTTTACTGACAAGCTTACCTCAACATTCTCACTACAGGGTCAAGGAAACAGTCTCTTTGTCACTAATGCTCCTGTCTGCTTCGAAATGATTTATTTTGTTTTAACCGTACTTTCAAGTCTTCTGTTCGCAATAGCATTGTAAATGTAACTCTTGTTATGCTGTAGCTTAATCACAACACGTCCAATATACTTCAGAACTTCCTTGTTCTTATACTCCACGCATATATTCATACACGTAAGGATCCATTAAGTCCTTCTATGCAACAGTTTCAACTTGCCTGGCCATTTGTAATTTCCTGTCTTCTGTGTCCCTCTCTCCTTAAACAGGGTGGTTATATTTAGCAATCCTCCCTCACTCCAAAATTACCTGAAAAATCTCCAGCAGTGCCTCCATAATCACCTTCGGCATTCCTTTAGAACTATGGGGTGTTCTGCAACTGGTCTCGCTGATTGATCCAAATTCACCTTCCCCAACTCCTTCTCCTTACTGTTGATCACTATACTCACCTCTACCTGCTGACTGTCTTCAAGTTCTGACATTTTGCTGGTGTCTTCCACCATGAAGACTGTTGCAATGTATTCAATTCCACTGCCATTCCATTGCTTCTCATAACTATTCAAGCTTCATTTTCCAACATTCCTTTGTTTGTTCTTTACTCCCTGCCTTCCTTGTTATTTATCTAAAAATCTCTTTCAATATTCTTTTGCATGATTAACAAGCGTAATATCATATTTCACCCTCTCCTCCCATTTGCTGTAATTAGATATCCGTGCTGGAATTTATAGGCTTCCTAATCGTCTAGATTCCCAATAATCTTCGCCACATTGCGCGCATTTTCTTTTACTTTTATTCTGTCCCTGAGTTCGTTATCACACACGGCTGCCTTGCCTCCCCTGAATATCTTTCTTTTTACTTGGGATGAATTTCTGATGTGCTGCTGAATTATCTCCAGAAACTCCTGTCATTGCTGCTTCACCATATTGCCGTGCTCAGCTTCCCTTCCAACTAACTCTAGCTAACGCCTCCCTCCTCTCTTTTTAGTTACATTACTCAATTATAAGCCATCTGATCCAAAAGTGAGCAATAGATGTAAACTGAATGAGGGAGGTTTGAGACATGGGACACGAAGAACGATTGGAGGATTTATTAACTAGATGGAAAGATAGAGACAGAGAGAGAGAATATAGACGTGGAGATGTAAAAATAGAGAAGTCTACATGATTGATAGAATTAGATGTGCTTCCGTATTTGGTTTGACAATTCCTGTGTGCTTTGGTCCTTTGTACAGTGTATGTGCAACAGATTAATAAGTTAAAATCCTGGATTTGGTGCCACAACCTTTATCTCCATCAATATGACAAGCACCACCTGTTGACAAAACCCAGTATATGTTTCCTGGTAGAAAATGGATTAACTGAAACAAGTTGGAACACCAGAAGCAGGAATTTATAACATCCATCCCGATAAGAATGAAAGATTAGATCAGGGAATGCCAGATTGGGGCAGGAGCCAGACGGTACGTTGAGAGAAAGGGAACATAACATCTCAGCTGAAGATTAAATAACATACTTATATTTTATAAATTTTGTACAACACATTGTTTGTTAAGTATGTCTCTCTTGTTCATTCTGAATATGTTGCACACATATGAACAATTGTATCTACCTGCGCACGCGCGCGTGCGCGCGCGCGCACACAGACACACACACACACAAATCACTGTACAGCCATTCCATTTGAAACGATTCTGTTTTGCTTACATTGTCACTTGCCATTCCTTCTTCTGAATATATTCTGTTCCTTTCACTGCAATCTTTTTATTCTGTCTGTCAAGAAGACATTGGGGACTGGTGGGGATGTCACTTTACTCCTCATCAGTCTCCACAGCCACTGTCAACTATACCTTTCTGTTTCTTAACCCATGAAAAACACATACTATGTCTGATCCTTGAATCCCAATAAACAGGTCAATTTTAAACAGAACACTTACTTTTGCGCTAAGGCTAGAAAAAAATCTCAAAAAGAAAAGGCACGCACATTGTGCAATAAGATGTTTGCATCTTTACAAACAGATTATAGAATTGCATTGTGTAAACGATAAACAATTAACTGGCAAGAGCTCTGAGAGTAAATTCCAGGGAAATCCGTATTTCTTGTGTATGTTCAGGGCAGTTGTGCCCAGAAGCAATTTTATATTGGAAGTTGTTGTAGTGGAGAAGACTTCAGTGTAGTAACAACATCTCGATTGACGCTGTGTAATGACTATTCAGGCAGGTTACTATCCCATCCTCGCTATTGTTGGTGTTCCCGGTGAGTCTATCTCTGCCCATTTACTAATTCTCTAACCCGTTGTGAATGTCATCATTTTCTCTGTAGTGCATATTTGGCAAAGATCCAAACTATTGTCTTCGCTTTCAATCGCAATCTCCATTTCTATGCCATGAATTTCATATCCCTCGCTTACAAACATCTGAGGAGAAACGGAAGTATTCATTATCACGATTACCCCATTTTATCCTGAACTGATTTATATCTCAATATTCCGTCTACCACAAAACCTGTCCATTCCCACCTTCACAATATCCCCAGTCTTCACTTCTGCCTCAACACTGTTTCTGAATAAACCATCATCCACACCTTTCCAGTTACAATTCTCTTCTGGCAACTCTTCTCGTTACAATATTTTGATCACAAACTTTTTCTTACCTCGACCTGGACCTATGCCAGGTGCAAAGTGTGAAGTCAGTTTGATTCTAAAATGAGTTTCACCATAACCTGTAACCTCACACGAGAGAGAGGACTATGCTGTCAGTGATCAGGAAGTGACAGTTTCATTGAACTGTCTTGATTCTAGAACTTTCTGAGGGGGAGTGGGTGTCACGTTCATCATCTCCCAGTTGAGTGCTCCGAGGTATTCACACAGTGACAGTATACATCTCTGCCTCCTGCTGAGGGTAATAACTTCGCACTGTCTCCACAATGGAAGGTACCGAAAATCAACTAGAAATAATATGGGACAGATTGACTGGTGAAAATAAGAACATGTGCATGATTAGAATTAATAAAGTGGACTTACTCAAAAACTAATTGAATTGAAGTTTGGCAAGTTACTGCACCCAATGAGCTACATCCCAAAGTTTTCAGGGACGTGGCAATACAGCTAGTGAAAGTGATGTAGAGTCATACAGAACAGAAACAGACCCTTTGGTCCAACCAGTCCATGCTGACTATTCCAATTCCAAACTAACTTAGTACCAACTGCCAACGCTTGGCCCATATCCGGCCAAACCTTTCCTATTCACGTACTTATCCAAATGTCTTTTAAACGTTGTCATGACAAGAAAGAAGTATTGATTACCCTTCAAAATTCTTTAGACTCTGGAAATTCTCGTTCCTGCAGACTGGAAAGTAGTTATTCTAATCCTAAGTATTTAAAACCGGAATGGAATGGATACGAAAAAAAAAGTGGGTACCTTGATGTCAGGACTGAGGAAAATATTAGAACCTTTTGTGAGAAATTTTATAATTAGACACTTGGGAAATCATGATGTGACTTGGCAGAGTCAGCTTAGATTTAGGAATCGGAAATTATCTTTGAGAAACCTGTGGAGTTTGTTAGTTGATGCATCCACAAAAGAGAACCAGTGGGTGTGGTGTATTTGAATTTGCAGAATAATGTTTGCATTGTTGCTAACAAGTGAACAAAGGAAGTTAGAGTACATTGATAAGTTGCAGACGGAGTGATCCAGATATACCACATGGATTGAGAATTGGTCAATGGAAACAATACAGAGTTTCTTGCACTTTTATGGACTGAAGGCAGTTACTCATGGGATATCACAAGTTTCAGTGTTTGAACCAAAACAATTTGCAAGACATAGAAATGACTTGGATGTGAGAAATAAACAGCATGCATCTCATTTAGTGTTGATTAAATGGTACAAGGTTGAGAAGTGTTGTTTTTTTTAAAAAGGACCTGAATGTCCTTGATCATGAGTCACCAAAAATCGGTCTTCCAAGGGCGTTAAGTATTGAGCACCTTGTACAGTATGCTGCCCTTCATTGTAATATGATTCAAGTGCATAAGTAAAGCCGTCTTCCTGTATTTGTAGGGCCTTGATGAGAGAGTATTTGGGGCACTGTGAACAGGTATGATCTCCTTTGTAAGGCACGATCTCATTAACACAGACACAGCTCAAACAAGTATCAGCAGTCTAATCCATGAGATGATGACACCATGAAGAGATGGTAATGGAACTGGGTATTTAATCTGTCATGGTAGGTGACAAAGAGGGACGATTATGTTGAAACTTGAGGGTTAGCAAAGATCGCATATTTCTGAAAGAGACACTGTTAGGGTGAGAAATAATTAATATATTAGATTTATTGTCACATGTGCCAAAGTCCAGTGAAAGCTTTATTTGCAAGCAGTACAGATAGATGACAGTAAGCATGGACATACAGATCGTAGGGTGAAAAATAAACTTGGAAAGAACAAGGCGTGCAGGTTACAATACGCAGGACATTCAAACAAACACGATCAACAGGAACAAGATCATCATTATTTGGAGTTACAGAGTCCATTCCTCAGTCTAATATAGTATCCCTAATACTCTATGTACCTGAATTAAGTCTCCCTAGATTAATGTGCCGCTGGGATGAGGTCCTACAAGAAACATTTAGGGAATTAGGAGCCAAGTTTAAAAAGTAGGACCTCAGAAGTGGTAATCTCAGGATTGCTTCCAGTGTCAAGTGCTAGTCAGACTAGCAAAGATAGAATAATCAGGAAGAATGCGTGGCTTGAGAGATGGAGCAGGAGGGAGTAGTCCAGATGTTTGGGATATTGGGACCGGTTCTCGGGGAGGTAGGACTATTACAAATGGGGCGGTCTACATTTGGGTAGGACTGGAGCTAATGTCCGATGGAGTGCATTTGCTAACGCTGTTGGGAAGGGTTTAAACTAATGTGGCAGGGGATCGGGAAACAAGTGATGAGTTTGGTGAACAGAAAGGAGTTAGTAACTAAGGCCTAAATAACTAGATCATGAAATCAGCATGACTGAGGGATAGAGGAGGCAGGAAGGGGAGGATGAACACAGAGGGACTTGTAGTTTTAATGCAAGAAGTATAGTAGGTAAGGCAGATGAACTTAGGGCTTGGAATAGTACCTGGGAAAATAATGTTATTGTCATTACTGAGACTTTTTGAGGGAATGCCGTGATTGGCAACTAAATATCCCAGGACTTTAATGCTTCAGGCGGGATAACGAGGAAGGGAAACGGGGTGGAGTAGAAGCGTCACTGGTCGCAAAAGATATCACAGCTGTGCTGAAGGAGTGCACCATGGAAGATTCGAGCAGTGAGGCAATATGGCCAGAGCTCAGGAATAGAAAGGGTGCAGTAACAATGCTGGGATTGTACTAACGGCTTCCCGACACCAATCGAGATAAAAATATATAGATAGATCATAGAAAGTTGTAGGAGCAACAGAATGGTGGTGATGGGAGATTTTAATTTTCCCAACATGGACTGGGATTCACTCAGTGTTAGAGGTCTAGCTGGTGCAGAATTTGTATGGACCATCCAGGAGCATTTTCTAGAGCAGTGTAAAAATAGTTCAACTAGGGAAGCGGCCGTGCAAGACCGGGTGTTGGGAACTGAGCCCGCCCAGGTGGTGGAAGTTTCAGTAAGGGATTACTTTGGGAATAATGATCACAATTCCTTTAGTTTTACAATAGTCATGGAGAAAGATGAGAGTGGTCCTAATGGAAGTGCGTTAAACTGGGGGAAGGCCAACTATAGCAAAATTCGGCAAGAGCTGGGGAACGTGTATTGGGAACAGCTGTTTGAAGGGAAATCCGCATTTGATATGTGGAAGGCTTTTGAAGAGAGGTTAATTATTGTTCAGGAGAGATATGTTCCTGTGAAAATTATGGATAGAAATGGCAAGGTTAGGAAACCATGGATGACAAGTGATATTGTGAGACTAGGTAAGAGGAAAAAGAATGTGTACATAATGTCTAGGCGAATGAAGATAGAGGAAGCCTTGGAAGAATATTGTAAATGTAGGACCAATCTGAAATGAGGAACTAAGAGGGCGAAAAGGGGTCATGAGATATACTTAGCGAGCAGGGTTAAGGAAAACGTCAAAGCTTTTTGGACATATATAATAAACAAGAGGGTAGCGAGATAAAGGGTTGACCCACTCAAGGACAAAGCAGGAAAGATATGCTTGGAAGCAGAGAAATCTGGAGAGATTCTTAATGTGTATATTGCATTGGTATGGAGAGGGGCATGGTGGATGTTGAGGTTCGGGATAGATCTTTGATTGCTCTTGGTCAAGTCTGCATAAGCAGGGAGGAAGTGTTGTGAGTTCCAAAAGACATTAAGATGGACAAGTCCCCAGGTCTGGATGGGATCTACCCCAGGTTACTGAAGGAAGCGAGAGAGGAATTAGCTGAGGCTTTAACAGATATTTTTCAGCTTCCTTGAACACGGGGGAGGTCCTGGGTGAATGCAGAATTGCTAATGGCGTCTCCTTTATTAAGGAATAATCCATATAATTACAGACCTGTCAGCCTGACGTCAGAGGTAGGGGAGCTACTGGAGAAGATACTGAGGGGTAGGATATATACCCATTTGGAATAAAATGACTTCTCAGTGCTAGAAGCATGGTTTTGTGCAGGTAAGGTAATGGCTTACAAACTTAATAGAATTGTTTGAAGAGGTGACAAAGTTGATTGATGAGGGAAGGGATATAGATGTCATACAGATGGACTTCAGTAAGGCGTTTGATAAATTTCCCCATAGGCTGATGAAGAAGGTGAAGTTGTATGGGTGTTCTTGCTAGATGGATAGAGAACTGGTTCGGCAACAGGAGACACAGAGTAATGATGGAAGGAAGCTTCTCAAAATGGAGATCTGTGACCAGTGGTGCCCCACAGGGGCCCTTGCTGGGACCATTGTTTTTTGTGATATACATAAATGATTTGGAGGAAGGTGTAGCTTGTTTCATTAGCATGTTTGCAGGTGGCAATAAGATTGGTGGAATAGCAGACAGTGAAGGAGAATACAGCAGAATATAAATAGATTGGGGAGATGGGCAGTGAAATGACAGATGGAGTTCAATCTGGACAATGTGAGGCGATGCATTTTGGACAATCCAATTCAAGAGCGAACTATGCAGTAAATAAAAAAACGTATTGGAGAAAATTGATGTACAGAGACATATAGGTGTCTAGGTCCATTGTTCCCTGAAGGTGGCAAGGCAGATCAGTAGAGTGGTGAAGAAGGTGGACGGCATGGTTTCTTTTATTAGACCTGTTATTGAATATAAGAGTTTGCAGGTTGTGTTACAGTTGTATAATACTTTAGCTCAGCCACATTTGGAATACTGCATACGGTCTGGTCGCCATACGAGCAAAACGATGTGGATGCTTTGGAGAGGGTGCAGAGGAGGTTCACCAGGATGTTGCCTGGTATGTAGGGTGCCAGCCATGAAGAGAGATTGAACAAATTAGGATTATTTTCATTAGATAGACGGTATTTGAGGGGTAACCTGATCCTTGGATGGCGAGGGATATTGAGGCTCTGGTAAGCACAATAAAGAATGCATACATTGGGTTTAAGATATCGGGCTTAAGTCAATCCTTAGATGACTACACAAAGTATAGAAGCACCCTTAAGAGGGGAATCAGAAGCCCTAAAAAGGGCATGACATGCATCTCTTAGAAAATGTGAAAGATAATCCCAAGAGGTTCTCTAGCCATATTAAGAGTAGAAACGTGACTCAGGAGAGAATAGGTCCCCTTACAGATGAGCATGGCCGTCCTTGTGTGGTATCACCAGGAGGTGGGGGGAATTGTTTAATGAATACTTTTCCTCCATGTTTACTCAGGAGCAAATGATGCATACTAAGGAAATAAGGAAAACAAGTGGGAATGTTTTGGCCCGCATACATATTGCCAGAATGGAGGTATTTGCTACCTTAAAGCACAATAAGGTGAATAAATCCCCTGGGCAAGAACATGTCCATCCTCGGATGTTATAAGGCTAGGGAAGAAATTGCAGAGGCCCTTGCACAGATTGTTGCTTCATCGTTTGCCACTGGAGTGGTTCCATTGTTTAAGAAAGGGAGCCAAGACAACCCAGGGAGCTCTTAGTCAGTGAGCGGAACATCAGTGTTAGGCAAGTGGTTGGAGACGATAATGAGAGACAGGATAAACCAACATTTGGTAATTCAAGGTCTGATTATAAATAGTCAGCATGGATTTGTGTGTGGGAAATCATGTCTGACAAATCTTTTAAATTGTTTCAAAGAGATAACCGTGAGAATAGATAAGGGTAGGACAATGGATGATCTGTATACGGACTGTAGTAAGACTATTGACAAGGTCCCATACGGCAGGTTAGTCAGTGAGTTTAGGTGACATGGGATCCAGAGAGAGCTAGCTAATTGGATTCAAAATTGTCTCGATGGTAGGAAGCAGAGGGTGGTGGTTGAAGGTTGTTTCTCAGACTGGAGGTCTGAAACTAATGGTGTGCCACAAGTGTCAGTGCTGAGACATTTGTTATTTGTTATTTACATAAATGTTCTGAATGTGAATATACAAGGCATGATGAGGGCCATAAGACATAGGAGCAGAAATTGAAATATTCAGCCCATCGACTCTGCTCCACTATTCAGCCACGGCTAGTAAGCATCTGAACCCCATTTTTCTGCTTTCTCGCCATAACCCTTGATCCCCTTGACAATCAAGAATTTGTCCATCTCAGTCTTATATATACTCAGTAATCTGGCCTCCACAGCCTTCTGTGGCATTGAATTCCATGGATTCACCACTCACTGGCTGAAGACGTTTCTCTTGATCTCCGATCTAAAAGCTGTTCCCTTTACTCTAAGGCTGTATCCTCGGGTCCTGGTCTATTCTACCAATGGAAATATCTTCACATCTATTCTGTTCAGACTATTCAGTATTCAGTATATTTCAATTAAATCTCCCCTCATCCTTCTAAACTCCATTAAGTAAAGATGCAGAGTCCTCAAAGTTTCCTCGTATGTCAAGGTTTTCATTCCTGGGACCATTCTCGTGAAACTCCTCTGAACACGTTCCAAGGCCAGTGCATCTATTCTGAGATATGGGGCCCAAAACTGCTCAACATACTCCAAGTACTCCCAAGAAGCTTACTACATTTATGGATGATACAAAATTATGAGGTATTGTTGATAGCAAAGAACATTATCAGAAAGCATAGAGGGATTTTAATTTGATGAGGAAGTGAGCTGAGGATTGGCAACTGCAATTAAATATAGAAAAGTTGGAGGTGTTACACTTTGGAAAGTAAAAGAAAGGTAGGGCTAATACAGTAAATAGTCAGGTTCTGGAACAGAGGGACCTCAGATCACAAGAGCATACTTCACTGGAAGCGGAATCACGGGTAGAAAGGGCAGTGAAGAAGGCATTTAGACTGCTGGCCTTCATCGTTCAAAGCATTGAATATAGGAGTTGGGACATTATGTGACCATTCTGTAAGCCGTTGGTGAGGCCACACTTGGAGTATTGTGTACAGTTTTGGTCACCCTGTTAACCTGAAAAGAGTGCAAAGAAGTTTGACAAGAATGTAGTAGTAATGAATACTGCACCTACAGCTACAGCACAGGGATTACCTATTTCATTAAGAACAATGAAGACAGTCGCTTTGTCTTGGCTGAAAAAAATAATATCCGGGTTTAGTTTAGATAATGGAGGGGGCTTCCCAATATGAAGCAGGCTTGTCGTTGTGACTACCCTGAATGTATGGGTAGTCCATTACTGCAAAATATGGTCGCACTGGGCTCTTAGGGTGTAAGCTGTTCAATAAAAAGTGGTGGGTCTTTCAGTACGAGATGCGATTATTGTCCCAGACTGGTTCCTTCCATCCCACAATTGAGAAGATGGAGGTGCTATTACGGGTTTCATAGTAAGGTGTGTGCGATTAAATACCACAAAGAGCCTGAATACCCACAATAACAGAGACACACTCCTCCAGTAGGCATATGCATGAGATGCGAGGCACCACAGGAAGCAGTAGCGGTTGGTACATTGGACCAAGGCACATGGAATAAACATAGTCACATTCACTTAAGTGCATCCCCATCCTGTACAGTTGGAACAAATTGGATAGGCTTCCCCGGACTTATTATAGGAATTCCACAGGCTAGCAGGTGGGTATAAGTAATAATCAAAGGAAAGATTATATCCAATAAGTGTTCTAACAGGTATTCCATACTCCCAAGTTGGGCTTCAGGAGGGGTAAAGGGGTCCAAGAGCCTTTTGCTGATGTGAGGGCGTAACAGACCACTTCATGCTGGCTGAATATTTTATGATGACTTTGCGAAAGCAAATTGTTAGTGAAGGACGACATCTCCCCCTTTCTCTTTTGCGACTTGCCGATTTAGGCCTCTTTGAGTAGAGGCAATGCTTACCAGGAAAAGCGAAAGGACAACTGAAATCAAAATGGCACAAAACACCTTGACAGGGTAAAGACCATTGAGACTTGTTCTGTGAATGGACTGTCCGATCTTCTTGGTGCAGTTGACCATTGCGGCAGTCATTCTTGGTAACATTCCATGCATCAAAGGAATCAGTTTCTCGGGCACATAAGGACATCTTTTCAGCTTAAGCGGTACACAGTTTCTGGTTGCTCAGGATCACACCGGTAAACAGCCCCCTCTTCAGCACGAATCCCGGTGGCAACGAGTCCACACAACAGACTAAGTTCTATCTTAATCATAATGGTCGTTCTGCATTAAGGATCAGGGTATGTAAAACAGAAGAAGAACTACGATTTGGAACATGCAGCCATATCATAGTAGATTAGTTTGTTACAAGCTGATTCCGGTTTGCCTTCCAGTTCCCAATCGTCTCCATCTCCATCATCACCACCACCAGAATCCACCCCACCACACACCCCGACCCCGGAAAGGGCTCATCTAATGACTTTGGAATGATGAAGGTGAACCCAGGCGGAATGCCCGGCGACCTTTACAGCAGTCAGACTGGTGTGGAAACCCTGGAAGGGCCCTTGCCATTGAGATTGGAGGCTGCAGCTTGTCCAAATCATGATGAGAATAAAAGAGTTAGGATATTCAACAGTTGGGATATTGTTGAGGGAGGGGAGTTTCTCATGGGTAGCACAGACTTTACAGTGAAGACCTCCCAAAACTTTGGTCAAAGAAAGAACACAGGAGGACATATCCTTAGTCATGTGTTTGAAAGGAATAGGGCAGGAAGCATCATCCCAAGGCGAGAGGAAGCTCGACCTCGGATGATTTCGGCTGGGGATAAGCGAGTTTTCCCCACAGTAGTTCCTTGTAGATGGAACAATACCAGAGCCACCACACTAACCCAGGAAAGACCTGTCTCAGAAGTCCATTTGGTAAGTTTAGTTTTCAGACTCTGGGCACCATGCTCCATGAACCCTGCTGCCGATGGGCAATAAGCACAATGGCGTTGGTGGTGGATCCCAAAAGGAGAACATAATTACTCATTAATATCTCCAATAAAATGGGGGGCATAGTTAGAACGTGGAAAAAAGCAAATACCAAATCAGGTAATAATCTCCTTGAATAAAATATTTACAACAATTTTAGCAGTAGCGTTGGAAGTGGAGTTAGCTTCAACCCATCAAGGAAAAAAAAAATCAACAATGACCAAAACACACTTGCAGTGCTGACAACTTTGCAACTCAATGAAGTCTTTAAGCATCTTTTGCAGTTGGCATTAGTTTGTCAGAGGTTGACTCACACTTGTCAGAGAACATAGAACATAGAAAGTACAGCACAGAACAGGCCCTTTGACCCACGATGTTGTGCCGAGATTTAATCCTAATGTAAAATATAGTAACAACTAACGCACCCCTCAACTCACTGCTATCCATGTGCATGTCCAGCAGTCGCTTAAATGTCCCCTTAGATTCTGCTTCCACCACTACCTCTGGTAACGCATTCCATGCATTCACAACTCTCTGTATCAAAAAGAAACTACCTCTGACACCTACTTTATACCTTCCTCCTAACATCTTCAAGCTATGAGTTCTCTAACCAGTCAATCCTGACCTGGGGAAAATTCTCTGGCTATTGACTCTATTCCTCTCATTATTTTGTACACCTCTACCAGGTCTCCTCTCTTCCTCCTTCTCTCCAGAAAGAAAAGTCCGAGCCTATTCAACCTTTCTTCATAAGGCAAGCCCTCCAGTCCAGGCAGCATCCTGGCAAACCTTCTTTGCACTCTCTCCCAAGCTTTTGTATCTTTCCTATAGTAGGGTGACCAGAACTGGACACAATATTCCAAGTATTGACTCACCAGGGACTTGTAGAGCTGCAGCAAAATTCCACGGTGCTTAAACTCTATCCCCCGTTAATAAAAGCCAAAACACCATATGCTTTCTTAACAATCTTATCCACTTGTGTGACAACGTTGAGGGATCTATGTACTTGCACACCCAGATCCTTCTGTTCTTCCACATGGCCAGGAATACTGTCTTTAATCCTATATTCAGCATTCGAGTTGCACCTTTCAAAATGCATCACTCCGCATTTATCCAGGTTGAACTCGATCTGCCATTTCTCAGCGCAGCTCTGCATCCTGTCTATGTCGTGCTGCAACCTACAGTATCCCTCTATAATATCGGCGACACCTCCAAACTTTGTGTCATCTGCAAATTTACTAACCCACCCCTCATCCTCCTCATCCAAGTCATTTATAAAAACTACAAAGAGCAGAGGCCCAAGTACAGAGCCCTGCGAGACCCCATTCAACACTTTTGTCCAGGCAGAATACTTTCCATCAACAGCCACTCTCTGCCTCTTGTCAGCCAGCTAATTCTGTGTATATCTGTTTAATGCATGGAAACAGAGTGTTGATGGAGGGTTGTCTGTGTATTTATGATTAATGGTCGGTGATAAGGTGGTGGTGCAGGTTTGTGTGTATTTTCTGTATATATCTGCTTAATGACAGGAGACAGACTGGGATGGTCGAAGGTTGTGTGTATATTTCGGTGTATATCTGCTCAATGGAAGGAGAACAGGGTGGTGGTAGTGGGGTGTGCGTGTGTATTTCTGTGTATATCTGCTCAATGGCAGAAGAACATGGTGGTGGTGGAGGGTTGTGTGTGCATTTCTGTGTATATCTGATTGATGACAGGAGACAGGGTGGTTGTGGAGGTTTGTGCGTGTGTTTCTCAGTATATGTGCTTAATAGCAGGAGACAGGGTGGTGGTGCGTGTGTTTCTGTGTATATCACAGGGTGGTCATGGAGTGTTGTGCGTGTGTTCCTGCATGTATCTGCTTAATGGCAGGAGGCACGTTGTTCATGGAATGTTGTGCATGTGTGTGTGTGTTTCTGCATATATCTATTTAATGGCCGGGGACAGGGTGGTGGTAGAGGGTTTTGTATGTATGTGCGTTTTTGTGTATATTTGTTTAAGGGCAGGAGACAGAGTGGTGGTAGAGGATTGTGTGCATGTTTCAGTGTATATCTGTTTTAAAGGCTGGAGACAGTTTGCTGGTGGAGGGTTGTGCATGTGTGTTTCTGTGTATATCTGATTAGCAGCAGGAAACAGAGTGGTGGTCGAGGGATGTGTGTGTGTTTGTGTATATAATCTGCTTAATGGCAGGAGACATGGTGGTGATGGAGGGTATAGTATCAGTGTTTCTGTGTGTATGTGCTTACTGGCAGGAGACAGGATGGTGCTGGAAGGTTGTGTACGCATGTGCGTTTCTGCGTATATCTGTTTAAGGGAAGTAGGCAGGGTGTTCATAGAACATAGACCATAGATCATTACAGCGCAGTACAAGCCCTTCGGCCCTTGATGTTGCGCCTACCTGTCAAACCAACCTGAAGCCCATCTAACCTATACTATTCCATGTACGTCCATATGCTTGTCCAATGACGACTTAAATGTACTTAAAGTTGGCGAATCTACTAACGTTGCAGGCAAAGCATTCCATACCCTTACTACTCTCTGAGTAAAGAAACTGCCTCTGATATCTGCCCTCTATCAGTCACCCCTCAATTTAAAGGTATGCCCCCTTGTGCTCGCGGTCACCATACTTGGAAAAAGGGTTTCCCTGTCCACCCTATCTAACTCTATGATTACCTTATTTATCTCTGTTAAGTCACCTCTCAACCTTCTTCTCTCCAACGAAAACAGCCTCAAGTCCCTCAGCCTTTCCTCGGAAGACTTTCTTTCCATACCAGACAACATCCTATTAAATCACCTCTGCACCCTTTCTAAAGCTTCCGCAACCTTCTTATAATGCGGTGACCAGAACTGTACACAATACTCCAAGTGCGGCCGCACCAGAGTATTGTACAGCTGTAGCATAACCTAATGATTCCTGAACTCTATCCCTCTATTTAAAAAAAAGGTAATTAATCCATGCCTTCTTAACAATCCTGTCAACCTGTGTGGCAACTTTCAAGGATCTGTGTACCTGCACACCGAGATCTCTCTGCTCATCTACACTACCAAGAATCTTACTATTAGCCCAATGCTTTGCATTCCGGTTACTCTGACCAAAGTGAATTACCTCACACTTGTCCGTATTAAACTCCATTTGCCATCTCTCAGCCCAGCTCTGCAGGTTATCTATGCCTCTCTGTAACCTACAACATCTTTCGTCACTATCCACAACTCCACCGACCTTAGTGTTATCTGCAAATTTACTAACCCACCCTTCTACTCCATCGTCCAGGTCCTTTATAAAAATGACGAACAGCAATCCCAAACCTCCTCATTTTGTACAACAGCCTACTGTGGGGATCCTTATCAAACGCCTTGCTGAAATCCATATACACCACATCAACTGGTTTACTCTCATCTACCTGTTTGATCACCTTTTCAAACACCACAATACAGTTTGTGAGGCACGACCTAACCTTCACAAAACTGTGCGGACTATCTATAATCAAATTATTATTTTCCAGGTGATTATAAATCCTATCTCTTTTAACCTTTTCCAACACTTTACAAACAACTGAAGTAAGGCTTCCTGGTCTATAATTACCAGGGTTGTCTCTACTCCCATTCTTGAATGGGGAACCACATTTGCAATGCTCCAGTCTCCTAGCACTATTCTTGTAGACAATAACGATTTAAAGATCAATGCCAAAGCTCGGCAATCTCCTCCCTGGCTTCCCAGAGATTCCTTGGATAAACCCCATCCGGTCCACGGGACTTATCGACTTTCACACTCTGCAGGATTTCTAACACCTCTTCCTTGTGAACCTCAATCCCACCTAGTCTAGTTGCTTGGATCTCAGTATTCTCCTCGGCAACATTGTCGTTTTCTAGAGTGAATACCGTCGAAAAATATTAATTTAGTGCTTCACCTATCTCCTCTGACTCCTCACAAAACTTCCCATTAATATCCTTGATTGGACCTAATCTTACTCTTGTCATTGTTTTACTCCTTAAATACCCATAGAAAGCCTTAGGGTTTACCCTGATCCTATCCGCCAACAGCTTCTCATGTCTCCTCCTGGCTCTTCTGAGCTCTCTCTTTCGGCCTTTTCTGACTACCTTAGAACGCTCAAGCGCCCTGAGTCTTCACATCTCATCCTAACATAAGCCTCCCTCTTCCTCTTGACCAGATATTCCACGTCCTTCGTAAACCACGGCTCCCGCGCTCTACAGGGTCCTGCCTGTTGACAGGTACATACTTATCTAGGACACTCAGGAGCTTTTCCTTGAATAAGCTCCACATGCCCATCCCCTGCAGGTTCCTTCCCTATCCTACGGTTACTAAATGATGCATAATCGCATCGTAACTGCCATTCCCCCAGCTATAAATTTCATGGATGTGTGTGTGTGTGTGTGTGTGTGTGTGTGTGTGTGTGTGTGTGTGTGTGTGTGTGTGTGTGTGTGTGTGTGTGTGTGTGTGTTTCCGTGTATAACTGTTTGATGACAGGAGACAGGGTGGTCAAGGAGGTTTGAGTGTGTGTGCGTGTGTGTGTGTTTTTCTGTGTGAGTGTTTTTCTGTGTATATGTGCTTAATATCACGAGACAGTTTGGTGTGTGTGTGTGTGTGTTTGTGTATATCTGACCAATGGCAGGAGGCAGGGTGTTTATGGAGTGTTGCATGTGTTTGTGTGTGTGTGTATCAGTTTCTGCGTATATCTGTTTCATGGCAGGGGACAGGGTGGTGGTGGAGAGTAGATTGTCTGAGTTTCTGTGTCTATGTGCTTACTGGTAGGAGACAGGGTGGTGGTGGAGGGTAGAGTGCCTGTGTTTCCGTGTCTATGTGCCAACTGGTGGGAGACAGGGCGGTGGTAGAGGGTTTTTTTTTGTGTGGGTGTGTCGTTCTGTGTATATCTGTTTAATGCCAGGAGACAGAGTTTTGGTAGGTGGGGTGTCTGTGTGTATGTTTTATTTTCTGTGTATGTCTGTTTAATGGTAGGTGATAGGGTGGTGGTGCAGGGTTGTGTGTGTTTTTCTGTTTATATCTGCTTAATGACAGGAGACAGACTGGTGGTGGTGGAGGGTTGTGTGCGTGTATTTCTGTGTATATTCGATTAATTGCAGGAGGCAGGGCGGTCGCGGAGGGTTGTACGTGCGTGGTTCTGTGTATATTTGATTAACGGCAGGAAACAGAGTGGTGGTCGAGAGATAGAACATAGAACATAGAACATAGAAAAATACAGCGCAGTACAGGCCTTTCGGCCCTCGATGTTGCGCCGACCAAAGCCTACCTAACCTACACTAGCCCAATAACCTCCATATGCTTATCCAATGCCCGCTTACATGACCATAAACAGGGAGAGCCCACCACTGCTACTGGCAGGGCATTCCATGAACTCACAACCCGCTGAGTAAAGAATCTACCCCTAACATCTGTCCTATACCTACCACCCCTTAATTTAAAGCTGTGTCCCCTCGTAACAGCTGACTCCATTAGCGGAAAAAGGTTCCCACTGTCAACCCTATCTAAACTCCTAATCATCTTGTACACCTCTATCAAATCTCCCCTAAACCTTCTTTTCTCCAATGAGAACAGCCCCAAGTGCCTCAGCCTTGGGGATGTGTGCCTTGTTTTCTGTGTCTATCTGTTTAATGTCAGGAGGCAGTTTGGTTGTGGTGGGTTGTGTGCGTGTGTGTTTCTGTGTCTATCGATTTAAGGGCTAGAGACAGAGTGGTGGTGGAGGGTGCTGTGTGTGTTTCTGTGTATAACTGTTTACTGGCAGGTGGCAAGTTGATGGTGGAGGGTTGTGTATGTGTGTTTCTGTGTATTTGTGCTTAATGGCAGGAGACATGGTGGTGTGTGTGTGTTTCTGTGTACATCTATTCAATAGCAGGAGACAGGGTGGTGTTGGAGGGTAGAGTGTATTTGTTTCTGTGTCTATGTGCTTACTGGCAGGAGTCAGGGTGGTGGTGGAGGGTTGTGTATATTTGTGTGTTTCAATGTGTATCTGGTTAAGGTCAGAAGGCAGGGTGTTCGTGGTAGGTTGTATATGTGTTTCTGTCTATATCTGCTTACTAGCAGGAGACAGGGTGGTGGTCGAGGTTGGTGTGTGCGCGTCTCTGTGTATATCTGTTTAATTGCGGGAGACAGGCTGATGGTGGAGGTTTATGTATGTGTTTCTGTGTATACCTGCTTATTTGCAGGAGACAGGCTGGTGGTGGAGGGCGGTATGCGTTTGTTTCTGATTATATCTGTTTCATGGCAGGAGACATGGTGGCAGTTGAGGGTTGTGCTTGTGTTTCTGTGTATATCTGCTTATTGGCAGGCAACAAGATGTTGGCCAGGGGTTTTGTGACTGTGTGTGCGTTTCTGTGTCCATCTGTTTAATGGCAAAAACTAATTTGATGGTTAACAGTTGTGTGTTTGTGTATTTCTACGTATATATGTTTAATGGCAGGGGATAGGGTCGTGGTGGAGGGTTGTGTGTGTTTCTGTGCATGTCTGTTTAATGGCAGGAGACAGGGTGATGGTGTTTAGATGTCTGTGTTTCTGTTTATATCTGTTGAATCGCTGGAAAGTGTGTGATGGTGGAGGGTTGTGTGTGTGTTTATATGTATATTTGATTAATGGCAGCAAACATGGTAGTGGTGGAGGGTTCTGTTTGTGTGTGTGTTTCTGTGTATATCTGTTTAGTGGCAGGAGACAGGGTGGTGGTGGAGTGTAGTTTGTGTATTTGTGTGAAAATCTGCTCAATGGCAGGAAATAAGGTGGTGGTGGAGGGTTGTGTGTGTGTGTTTCTGCATACATCGGTTTAATGGCGGGTGACAGGGTGGTAGTGGAGGGTTGAGTGCATGTGTTTCTGTATATATCTGTTGAATTGCAGGAGACAGGATGGTTGTGGAAGGTTGTGTGCGTGTGTCTGTGTATAATTGAATTATGGAATCAAACAGGGTGGTGGAGGAGGGTTCTCTATGTGTGTGTTTCTGCTTTTATCTGTTTAATTGCAGGAGACAGGTTGGTGGTAGAGGCTGGTATGTGTTTGTTTCTGAGTACATCTGTTTCATGGCAGGTGACATGATGGTCATTGATGGTTGTGCGTGTGTGTCTGCGCATATCTGCGTAATGGCAGAAAACAATGTGGTGGTGTGCCGTTATGTGTGTATTCCTATGTATATCTGTTTAAGAGCAGGAGACAGGGTTGCAGTGGAGGGTGGTGTGTGTGTTTCTGCGTATATCTATTGAATGATAGGCGAGAGAGTGGTCGTGGTGGTGTGTGTGTCTTTGTGTATATCTGTTGAAGGACAGGAGACAGTATGGTGGAGGACTGCCTGGATGTTTCTGTAAATCTCCGTTTAATTGCAGGAAAAAGGGTGGGTTTGGAGGTTGGTGAGTGTGTGTTTCTGTATATAACTGTGGAATGAATGTAGACATGATGGTTGTGGAGGGTTGTGTGCGTGTTTCTGTGTATATCTGCTTAATGACAGGAAACAAATTGGTGGTCAACGGTTGTGTGTGTGTGTGTGCGCGTGTGTGTTTCAGTGTATGTATGTTTCATGGCAGGAGACAGGGTGGCGCTGACGATATGCGTTTATGTTTCTATATATATCTGTTTAATTGCAGGAGGCAGGGTGGTGGAGGAGGGTGGTGTGTCTGTGTATTTGTGTGTATATATGTTTAAATGCAGGAGACAGGATGGTGTTGGAGGAATGGGTGCGCGTGTTTTGGTGTATATCTGTTTAATGACAGGAGACCAGTTGGTGCTGGAGGGTTGTCTATATGTTTCTGTAAATATCTGTTTGATTGCTTAATGACAGGAAACAAATTTCTGTTGAAGGTGTGTGTGTGTGTTTGTGTTTGTAGATCTATGTAAAGCAGGACACAGGATGGTTGTGGAGGGTTGCATGTATGTGTTTCTGTTTATGTCTGTTTAGTGGAAGGAGATAGTGTGGTCGTGGATGATTGTGCGTGTGCTTCTGTGTATATCTGTTTAATCACAGGAGACAAGATGGTTATGGAGTGTTTTGTGTGTGTGTCTGTTATATTTGTTTCATTGCAGGAGACAGAAAGGTGGTTTAGAGTTTTGTGTGTGTTTCTGTGTATATCTGTTTATTAACCATAGGCAGGGTGTTAGTGGAGGGGTGTGTGTGTGTGTGTGTGTGTGTGTGTGTGTGTGTGTGTGTGTGTGTGTGTGTGTGTGTGTGTGTGTGTGTGTGTGTGTGTGTGTGTGTGTGTGTCTGTGTATATCTGCTTAATGACGGGAAACAAATTGGGTGTCAAAGGTTGTGAATGCGTGTATATGTGTTCCTGTGTATATCTGTTTATTGACCATAGGCAGGGTGTTAGTGGAGGGTTTTGTGTGTGTGTGTGTGCTTCTGTGTATATCTGCTTAATAGCGGGTAACAACGTGGTAGTGGAGGGTTTTGTTGTGTGTTTAGTATATATTTGATTAATGGCAGGAAACATGGTTTTGGTGGAGTGTTGTGTGTGTGTGTTTTTGTGGGTATCTGTTTAATGGCAGGAGACAGGCTGGTGGTCGAGGGTTTTGCGTGTACATTTCTGTGTATATCTGCTCATTGGCACGGGAACAGGTGGTGATGGTGGACGGTTGGGTGTGTGTGTTTCTGTGTATATTTGTTTAATGCCAGGAGACACTGTTGGTGGAGGGTTGTCTGTTTGTGTTTTCTTTTTTCTGTGCATGTCTGTTTAATTGTAGTTGATAGGGTGGTGGTGCAGGGTTGTGTGCGTTTTTCTGCATATGTCTGCTTAATGACAGGAGACAGACTGGTGTTCATGGAGGACTGTGTGTGTGTTTCTGTGTATAGCTGATTAATGCAGGAAACAGAGTGGTGGTGGAGAGTTCTGTATGTGCCTGTGTTTCGGTATATCTGTTTAAGGGCAGTAGACAGGGTAAAGGTCGAGGGTTTGTGTGCATGTATTTCTGTTTATATCTGCTCAACGGCAGGAGAACAGGGTGGTGTTGGAGGGTTGTGTGTGCGTTTCTGTATATAACTGATTAATGACTTGAGACTGGGTGGTGCTGAAGATATGCGTGCATGTTTCTGTCTATATCTGCTTATTTGCAGGAGACAGGGTGGTGGAGGAGGATGGTGTGTGCGTTTCTGTGTATATACATTTAATTGCAGGAGACAGGGTGGTGGTGGAGGGATTTGTGTATGTGTTGTTTTGTGTATCTGTTTATGGGTAGGAGAGAGGGTGGTCGTGGAGGTTTGTGTGCGTGTGTGTATGTTTCTGGTAGACCTGTTTAAGGGCTGGAGACAGGGTAGTGGTGGAGGGTTTTCTCTGTGCGTGTATTTCTGTATATCTTTGCTCAATGGCAGGAGAACAAGGTGGTATTGGAGGATTGCGTGTGTGTTTCTGTGTATATCTGGATATTGGCAGGAGAAAGGGTGGTGGTCGAGAGTTGTGTGTGTGTGTGTGTGTGTATTTCTGCATATACCTGCTCAATGGCTAGGGAACAAGGTGGTGTTGGAGGTTTGTGCGTAGGTAGGATGTTCGTGGAAGGTTGTATTGTGTTTCTGTGAATATCTGTTTAATGGCAGGAGACAGGGTGGTGGTCGAGGGTAATGCGTGTGTGCATTTCTGTGTATATCTGCTCAATGGCAGGAGACAGGGTGGTCTTGGAGGGTTGTGTGAGTGTGTGTTTCTGGTAATATCTATTTAAGGGCTGGAGATAGATTGGTGGTGGTGTAGCGTCTTGAGTGTGTGTTCCTGTGTATATCTAATTAACGGCAGGAAACACGGTGATGGTGGAGGGATGTGTGTGTTTCAGTGCATTTCTGTTTAATGACAGGAGACAGGGTGGTGTTGGATGAATAGGTGTGCGTGTTTCTGTGTATATCTGTTTAATGACAAGAGACCGGGTGGTGCCGGAGGGTTGTCTATAAGTTTCTGTAAATATCTGTTTAATTGCTTATTGACAGGAAACAAATTGCTGTTGAAAGATTGTGTGCGGGTGTGTGTGGGTGTGCACGTGTGTGTGTGTGTCTGTGTATGTCTGTTTAATGGCAGGAGTCAGGGTGTTGGTGTCGAGATATGTGTGTTTCTCTTTATATCTGTTTAATCACCGGAGAGTGTATGATTGGGGAGGTGTGTGTGTGTGTTTATGTGTCTATCTGATTAATGGCAGCAAACAGGCTCTTGGTGGAGGGTTCGGTATGTGTGTGTGTTTCTGTGTATATCTGTTTAATGGCAGGAGAGAGTGGTGATGGAGGATTGTGTGTGTATTTCTGTGTGTACCTGATTAATAGCAGGAGGCAGGGTGGTGATGGAGGGTTGTGTGCGTATTTCTGTGTTTACCTGTTTAATAGCAGGAGGCAGGGTGCTCGTGGATTGTGTGTGTGTTTCTGATACATCTATTTAAGGGATGGAGACAGGGCGGTGGTGGGGATAGTGTGTGTGCGTGTTTCTGTGTATAACTGTTTAATGACAGGAGATAGTGTGGTGGAGGAGGGATGTGTGTGTGTTTCTGTCTATAACTGTTTAATGACTGGAAACAGGGTGGTACTTGAAATATGTGTGCATGTTTCTGAATATATATCGGTTTAATTGCAGGACATGGTGGTGGAGGAGGCTGGTGTGTGCGTGTTTCGGCGTAAATTTATTTAATGGCAAGGGACAGTGTGGTGGTGGAATGTAGAGTGTCTGTGTTTCTGTGTCTATGTGCTTACTGGCAGGAGACAGGGTGGTGGTGGAGGGTTGTGTATGGATGAGCGTTTCTGTATATATCTGTTTAAGGGCAGCAGGCAGGGTGTTCATGGAAGGTTGTATGTGTGTTTCTGTGCAAATCTATTTAATGGCAGGAGACAGGGTGGTGCTCGAAAGTTGTGTGTGTGCATTTCTGTGTATATCTGTGCTGGGGACAGGGTGGTGGTGTAGAGATATGTGTGTGTTTCATTGCATATCTGTTTAATTACAGGAAACAAGGTGGTGTTAGAGCGATGGATGGGTCTGTTTCTGTGTATGTCAGTTTAATGACAGGAGACAGGGTGGTGGTGGAGGGTTGGGTATGTGTGTGTGTTTCAGTGCATATCTGTTTAATGACGGCGACAGGGTGTTGGTGGAGGGTGGTGTGTGCGTGTTTCTGTGTATATCTGTTTAATCGTAGGAGGTAGGGGGTGCTGGAGGATTGTGTGTGTTTGTGTTCCTGTGTATATCTGTTTAATGACAGGAGACAGGGTTGTGGTGAAGGGTTGTCTGCATGTCTCTGTAAATTTCTGTTTAATAGCAGGAGACAACGTGGTGGGTGTATTTTTCTGCCGGAGACAGGATGGTGCTGGAGTTTTGTCTGTGTATTTCTGTATGTTTCTGTTTAATTGCAGGAGACAGGGTGGTCGTGGAGGGTTGTGTGTTTGTTTCTGTGTATGTTTGTTTAATGGCAGGGGACAAGGTGATGGTGTCAAGATGTGTGTGTGTTTCTGTTTATACCTGCTTAATAGCTGGAGAGAGAGAGAGAGTGTGTGTATGTGTATGTTTCTGTGTATATCTGCTTAATAGTAGGAGACAACGTGATGGTGGAGGGTTGAGTTGTGTGTTTCAGTGTATATCTGATTAATGGCAGGTAACAAGGTTTTGATGGAGGATTGTGTGTGTGTGTTTCTGTGTGTATCTGTTTAATGGAAGGTGACAGCGTGATGGTGGAGGGTTGTGTGTGTGTGTGGGATCCGCATATATTTGTTTAATGGCAGGAGACAGGGTGGTGGTGGAGGGAATATGTGCGTGTTTCTGTGTATATATGTTTAATTGCAGGAGACAGGTTGGTGATGGAGGGTTGTGTGTGTGTGTACGTGTTTCAGTGCATATCTGTTTAATGACAGGGGACAGGATGGTGATGGAGGGTTGTGTGTGTTTGTGTTCCTGTCTATATGTGTTTAATGACAGGAGACAGGGTGGTGGTGGAGGGTTGTCTGTATATTTCTGTAAATTTCTGTTTAATAGCAGCATACAGCGTGGTGGTGGAGAATGGTGAGTGTGTGTTTCTGTGTATAACTGTCTAATGACCGGAGACAGGGTGGTGCTGGAGTTTTGTATGTGTATTTCTGTATGTATCTGCTTAATTGCAGGAGACAGGGTGGTCGTGGAGAGTTGTGTGTGTGTGTGTGTGTGTGTGTGTGCGCGCGCGCGTGTGCGTGTGTGTTTCTGTGTATATCTGCTTAATGACAGGAAACAAATTGGGTGTCAGGGGTTGTGCATGTGGGTGTGTGCTTTCCTGTGTATATCTGTTTAATGGCAGAAAACAATGTGGTGGTGGAGGGTTGTGTCTGTGTTTCTGTGTATGTCTGTTTAATGGCAGGTGACAGAGTGATGGTGTCGAGATGTGTGTGCGTTTCTATTTATACCTGCTTAATCGCTGGAGAGAGAGAGAGTGTGTGTGTATGTGTGTGTGGTTCTGTGTATATCTGTGTAATGACAGCAGACAGCATGATCGTGGAGGCATGTGTGTGTGTGTTCCTATGTATATCTGTATAATGGAAGGAGACAGAGGTGGTTTAGTTTTGTGTGTGTTTCTGTGTATATCTGTTATTGACAGATGGCAGGGTGTTAGTGGAGGGTTGTGTTTGTGTGTTTCTGTGTACATCTGCTTAATGGCAGAAAACAATGTGGTGGTGGAGGGTTGTGTTGTGTGTTTCAGTGTACATCTGATTAATGGCAGGAAACAGGGTGTGGTGGAGGGTTTTGTGTGTGTGTTTCTGCATGTATTTGTTTTATGGCAAGAGACAGGGTGGTGGTGGAAAGTCGTGTGCTTGTGTTTCTGTCTATATCTGTTTAATAACAGGAGACAGGTATTGGTGCTGGTTGGTGTGTATGTATTTCTGCATATCCTTGTTTTATGGTGGGAGGCAGGGCGGCGATGGAGGGTTGTGTGTGTGTGCGTTTATGTATATATATGTTTACTGGCAGAAAACAATGTGGTGGTGAAGGGTTGTGTGTGTGTTTCTGTGTATGTCAGTTTAATGGCAGGAGACAGGGGATGGTGTCGAGATGTGTGTGTGTTTCTGTTTATTCCTGTTGAATTGCCGGAGAGTATGTGACGATGGACCATTATGTGTGTGTGTGTGTGAGTGTGTGTGAGTGTGTGTGTGTGTGTGTGTGTGTGTGTGTGTGTGTGTGTGTGTGTGTGTGTGTTTCTGTATAGTTCTATGTAATGGCAGGAGACCAGGTGGTCGTGGAGGGTTGTATGTATGTGTTTCTGTTTATATCTGTTTAATGGCAGGAGACAGTGTGATCGTGGATGATTGTGTGTGTGTGTTCCTGTGTATTTCTGTTTAATCACAGGACACAAGGTGGACATGGAGTGTTTTGTGTGTGTATTTCTGTATTATTTGTTTCATGGCAGGAGACAGGAAGGTGGTTTAGAGTTTTGTGTGTCTTTCTGTGTGTATCTGTTTATTGACCGTAGTTAGGGTGTTTGTAGAGGGTTATGTGTGTGTGTGTTTATGCGTGTGTGTGCTTCTGTGTATATCTGCTTAATAGCGGGAGACAACATGGTGGTGGAGGGTTGTGTTGTGTGTTTCATTGTATATTTGATTAATGGTAGGAAACATAGTTTTGGTGGAGGGTTGTGTGTGTATATTTCTGTGTATCTCTATTTAATTGAAGGAGACAGCGTGCTGATGGAGGGTTGTGTGTGTTTTTCTGCATATATCTGTTTAATGGTAGGAGACAGGCTAGTGGTGGAAGGTTGTGTGCTTGTGTTTCTGTCAATAACTGTTTAATAACAAGAGACAGATATTGCTGCAGGTTGGTGTGTATGTGTTTCTGTGTATCCTTGTTTAATGACTTGAGGCAGTGTGGCGATGGATGGTTGTGTGCATGTGTGTTTTATTTATATATCAGTTGAATTGCAGGAGACAGCGTGTTGTTAGAGGGTTGTGTGTGTCTATTGCTATGTATATCTGTTTAACGGCAGTAGACAGAGTGGTAGAGGCGGATTGTGTGTGTGTGTTTCTGTATATATCTGATCAATAGCAGGAAACAACTTGGTGGTGTAGGGTTGTGTGTGTGTGTGTGTGTTTCTGTGTACACTGGCTTACTGACAGGAGACTACGTGGTGGTGCAGGGTGGTTTGTAAGTGCTTCTGTGTATATCTGTTGTGGTTCTGTTCGCCGTGCTGGGAATTTACGTTGCAGACGTTTCGTCCCCTTTCTAGGTTACATCCTCAATGCTTGGGAGCCTCCTGTGAAGCCCTTCTGTGATGTTTCCTCAAGCATATATAGCGGTTTGTCTCTGCCGCTTCCACTTGTCAGTTCCAGCTGTCCGCTGCAGTGGCCGGTATATTGGGTCCAAGTCGATGTGTTTGTTGATAGAATCTGTGGATGAGTGCCATGCCTTTAGGATTTCCCTGGCTGTTTTCTGTTTGGCTTGTCCTATAATAGTAGCGTTGTCCCAGTCGAACTCATGTTGCTTGTCATCTGCGTGTGTGGCTACTAAGGATAGGTGGTCGTGTCGTTTCGTGGCTAGTTGGTGTTCATGGATACGGATCGTTAGCTATCTCCCTGTTTGTCCTATACAGTGTTTTGTGCAGTCCTTGCATGGACTCCATCAAGTCACATTTCAAAAATCATTTTAATCCACGTGCTCAGACATATAATGAAACATCTCTGTGGGATGTGAACCTTTAGGCTCAGAGGTCAGGGCACTACCACCGCTCAACAATAGCCCCTAAAGCTGCAACATGATTCTCCTGTGTGTTTGTTCATCAGCTTTCTTTGAACATACTGTGACACACCCCCACAACAGAATCGAGATCATCTGTTCCAGAGAAAGTGACACTACCACAAGTTCATGGAACGGAATCGAATCCAGAGCTCTGCCCCATGGACAGGGGTGTTATCCACCACACAAGACTTAAACCATGCCCAGAATTTTAAGTGTCAGTTTTCAGCTCTATATGGATTCATTACATTCTGATTAACATTACTGAAAAACACAGGCAAAAGTGATCATTGTTAAACAAATAAAAGCTATTAGCCTCAACTATAGGATGATGAGTGCATGTGCTCTGCCAAGCAACTTCTTTAATTGGTTGGCTATGATTTCCAGTTTAAATGGCTATTATCTGTAATCTGCAATATTAAGGCAAGAAATCTTGCAATGTGAAGGATCTCGAATAGATATCAATACTGAACACCAGAGATGAGGAAAAAGCACAATTTCTCGCCAAAAACACTGGCCACTAATTCCAACCTTCCTCGTGTGGCTTCCCTCTTCCTGAAGTTATTATGTGATACAAGGCATCGGTTTACTTTCCAGCCTCTCCTTACCCTCTCCTCCCTCTGCTTGCACAAAGCAAATCAAGCTTTTGGTCTTTGGGAAACGCAAGGCCTGTGTTTGTAGGCTTCCTGGAGAGGGGAGGGTCTTTTAAACCTGAAGCAGGAGGGTGAAGGGGCAGTAATATCACTCACTGAGTTTAACTTGGATAAATGCGAGGTATTGCATTTTGGTAAAATAAAAAGCAGGGGGTTATGCAATTAATAGTAGTGCGTTGGTAGTGTCGTAGAAAAGAGGGACCCACAGGTGACGATCGAATTCACAGAGGTTTGTGGCACTTATAGACAATCTGTTTAAGGCTACTTCATTGCTCAGACATTTGGGGTTAGAAATTGAGAAGTCATGCTGAGATTGTGCAGGACATTGATGAAGCCTCTTCTGCAGTATTGTGTGAAGTTCTGTTATTGGAAGGAGATTATTCAGCTGAAGAGTGTTCAGATGAGATATACCAGGATGTCGCCAATAACACCTCATCTTCTGCCTCGGGATCCGACAAACACACGTCATGAACATTGAATTCACTAAGTTGCAAATCTCCCCTAGCCGATCCAGTTGCCAGATCCAACCCTCCAACTCAGATCCGCCCTCTTGTGGGAACCTACCTGTCCATCTTCCTTCCCACCAATCCGCTCCAACTCCCCACTGACCTATCACTGTCATCTCCTAGCTTCGCCCACCTATCACCAACCTTTCCCCCGCCTCATCCCCACCACCCATTTATCTCTCAGCCCCTTTGCCCCTTCGTAGTTCTGAAAAAGAGACTAGCCTGAACCGTTGACTCTCTTGCTCCTCGGATACTGCCTGACATATTGTGCGTTCTCCACTATCATGCTTCACCTACTCTGAATTCTCCAATATCTGGAGTCCCCTTGTCTCTTAGGTACATTTCTCTGCTAATATATCAATGCTGTCTGCCTGTTAAAGCCCCACGCTGTCTTAGATACATGTTCGCTCCAGATCATGGCCTATAAAAGTTCTCTCAATCTCTTACTGATATTTCCATGCCTCAGCAGTAGTTACAGGGTCCATGTTTCCATTTATAAGCAGAGAAGCATGTTGGTGTTCCTATAAACCTCTGGCATTACTTCCATATCCAATGTAGACTAAATAGTTACACAATTAATCTACCATACTCAACATTCGTTCCCTCAGTCAGCCTCGCATATTCAATCCAGACTGCGTAAATGTCAATCGTTATTTTTAATTGTAATAAAACAGTATTGAATTGAAAGGCGTTGGCTGCAGCTATTTGTTCAGTGACTATGATTAATGTCAGTCTCCGTGGATCCTAAATGTGTCACTGGAGGGTTTGCCTCTTTTATTAAAAAAGGATTCAGTTCAATGTGTTATCCCATAGTATAAGTGGGAGCATCGCCGACAGTACTAATAGGGATCAGCAGCTCCAGAGAGACACGGAGGAGAGATCAGAATCTGATAAATTAAACTGGAATGATCCAACAATGGACAGGAGTTTATCCACTAGTCTTTACTGGCTTCACCAACCTTCGACATCATTAGTATGGAGGATCCATGACGTACTGATTGTTATTCAAGCTGGTTACTATCCCATCCTCTCTATAGTTGGTGTTCCTGGTAAGTCATTCTAACTGTCTATTAAAGCAGGTTAAACTGAACTGTTGTTCATATTATTAAAATTAGGAAAAGTGGACGTCATTGTTTTCAGCTCCAATCAAAAATTCCATTCCTTAGAAATTATAAGGAGCAAATTACTAGTTTCAAATGACTCACAAATATGCGAGGAGAAACTCGAAAACTCCATAATCCTTCTAGCCCTGCACAGATCGATATCTCCGTATCCTCCCCACTCACTAATTCTGTCCAATACCACCATAATGATATCCTCATCTCCTCCTCAGCCACAGTGCACCTTCTGAGTAATCCTTCATTTGAGCCTCTGTTAAATCCGGATTCATCTGTTTCAAGCCCCTTCTAACCACATGTCCATCACAAAATAATTGCACTTGAAATGTTTAACTTGTTCTATGCACAGAAATTGTCTGACGGGAAGATGATGCATGGTGTAAAGTCATTGACTCATGATCTAGAGCCACAGAATGATAATCTGTTAATATGAAGAAAATTGGCGGCATTGAAGTGAAGCCATCATCATTAAGCATAAACAGCCCATCTGCTTGGCTCATTTCCTTTAGAGAAGGCAATGAGTCAACCTTCCCTGATCAGGTCTCTGTGTGACTGTAAACCCAAGACAATGTGTTTTACTCTTTACTGTCCTGTGGAACAGCTGAACCAGCCACTCAGTTCAAGATAGGCATAACATGCTGTCAGACCTATGAGGGAAGAACAAAAGGAAAGATAACTCCCTTCCTCTGCCTGTTTACCATATTCCTACAGCTCATTTCCATTCAGGTGGGTGACCATTCCTTATTTCAAGTGCATTCTTTCTTAGTCTTTCCCTGAGTGTGATGTTCATCTCCCGAAGCACCTCTGGTGTTGGCTGTGTTGATGCTCCCATATAGATGTAAGGAGCTTTTAAATTCCACGTCAGTCGCAGTGTAGCGAGAAGGAAAGGCTTTTTACGCCACAGGAAAGAAATGGAGATGTCTCAGTGAGGAAAAGGAACTATTGTGACCAAACCTGAGAGTGTTGTTGAGGCAGTCTTTGGGACATTGTGGACAGATTTTCTTTCCTTTCTAAGAAATACTCACCCTGCCACAGAGAGAGTGCAAAGGTTTTTCACCAGACTAATCCCTGGGATGGTGGTTAAATGAGGGCTGAATGAAGATTAATCTTTAGCGCAGTGAGCGAATGAAAGATGATTGAATTGAAACTTAAGGAGAATGGACAGTCTCTCATGATGTTCTAAACAGACATTGATATGGTGATAAAATTCATGGCTTGTTTTACTCGGGTTACAAGAGCCTCTGAGGATGTTGTCCTCACCCAACCCCCACTCCCTATATTGAGAGAGAGAGAGAGAGAGAGACAGAGGCAGAGGGAGAGAGAGAGAGAGACAGAGAGACAGAGAGACTTTGATTATAGTGCATTTGGTTTGTGATCCGACACTGAACATGACGTTATCCAAAATCCTGACAGCAGCCACAATGCCTTCATTCTAAAGAAGTTAACTATTCCCATCATCTTCTGACCTCCATGGAGAACATGGGTCTGTCTACTCAGAGATGGAAGATGCCTCTTTGAGAGTTGATACAAAAATCTGGCTTCCCTCCTCACTGCCAGCAAACCACGTTAAAGTAGCAGACTTTCCACCGGCAATTGACCCATGAGGAACCTCGTAGAGCCATCCATGAGTGCAGTCTCTGCTCTATTTGTTTGTCGTATTGGAGCATCAATGACACCCTCCTGTTCATGTATAACCATCTCGTGGGGCTGAATGGCCTCCTCCAGGTCCCATGGAACAGGTTCAACGGGTTGATTGGACCCTACGTGATCCTGTTTAACAGTTCGATGCACTGACCAGACCCCTTCTCTTCCTGTGGAACAAGCAGGAATATTGAATGGGCTGTCCCTCTCCTTGTTCAATAGTTTTGATGGGCTGAATGGCTTCCACATTTCTGTATGTAACCAGCGTGAGATGTTGAATGAGCCCCTCTTTTAACTGTGTCGGACGGCACTGTTACATGAATGTGACCGACACTTTAACAGCACAGGCCTGAATGCTGTCCGGCATCAGGAGCTGATGGGAGACAAAATGTTCTGAACATTGTGTAACCCTCAGTGAGCATCCCCACCTCCGGTCTTATGATGGGGAAAGACTTTGATGAAGCAGCTGAAGATGTTTGTGCTGAGGAAGCTACCCTGAGGATCTCCTGAAGAGATGTCCCGGGACTGAGAAGAGTTTCGGCTCCCACCCACAGGCATCTTCCTTTGTGCTCTGAAAGGCCCCAGCCAGTGGAGAGGGGACACCTGATTCCCATTAAGCCCAAATAATATGGCACTTCCGATGACATTCGCAGTGAAATACTGCGTTGATATCAAAGCTATTCACTCTTTGCCGAGCCCCTATGCTCCCCTCTTGTTCATATCAATAGGTGACGGTGTCTGTGTGGGGAATGTTTTCCTCTCACAGAGGGTAGTGAATGTCAGAAATTATCTTGTCTCGACAGCTAGGGGAGCTACATCACTGAAAGTATTAAAAAAGGTGGTAGATGGATTTTTGACCTGTCAGAGAGCTGAGGGGGTGTGAAGAATTGGACATGAAAGATGAGTTAATATCAACAGTAGATCGGCCATGATCGTATACAATGTTTTGATTATCCGAACTACCTGATCCTGTTCCTTATGTTCTCATATTCTCTAATTACAGAGTTAATGTTCATAACTTTCCTGCATGTTCTGTTATTAAATGTTCCAATCAGAGAGAGCAAAGTACTTTATGAGTCATCACTTCGTGAGGTCTGGGGGCTGAATTCACAGTGAATCTGGGTCTATACCGTGACCAACTAATGAAGCCAAGTTGCAGAGAGGAGACACTCTGTAAAGCGACCAGAGTTGTCTTTCGAACCCAGGCGGGGTTTTGAAGTAACATATTCCAACCCACACCAAACTATGTGTGACAGCGGTGAGGGAATGAATGAGATCCTGTGTTACTGTGGACCAGGTATTTGGAGCAAGGTTCCCCCATCAGTAAAAGTGCAGGAGTTTGAGGGGCTGAATTGAACATAGGAATATAGGACTGAGGAGCAGGATTGGGTCATTAGACACGCTGTCACTGCACCACAAGGCACTAAGATCGTAGCTGCTCTGATTGTGGTTTCAACAGCACTTTTCTGTCTACATATAATTTTCCTACATGCACGTGTCTGTCAAATGTTTGAATACAGCACAACTTTGAAAAAAATGCAAACATCCAGGCCCCACAAATGTTTGGTAAAGGGAATTCCCACTTGAACAGTCCAATAAGTATTTTTCATTTGTGTTCCAACAAATTCTTGAGGGTCACTGTGTCCTTTTCCAGTCCCATTCCTCCACTGGCTACAACAAATTTTAAATGTAGCCAGTTTAGTGTTATGACCAATTGTATAGGACTCAGACTGGGTCATTTTTTGAGAAAAATGCGAGATGCAAGAAGTTGAACTCACAATAAATGGTAAAAGAAAGAGTGTCCCAAATGTTTTTTGCCTTTGAAATTATTCTGCTCACACAAGCTGCTGGGAATGGGATTTATATGTGGAACAGTTGGATTTGGCTGAACTCCGTTTGCTTCCAGCAGTGGAGAGATTCCAATGAGACCTCACCAGGAATCCTTCACAAGTGGTGAAGATAACTCAGGGATTTTATGGTCTCACATTTTGCTATCCGGTGGACAAAGTAAGAGAGAGGGATCAATCAGCTGCTGCTTCTCAGGCAGGGAACAGTTTTCTCCCTCTATATGTTGAACCATACAATAACGTCAACTGAACATCAAACTGGGCCATGTGTGCTCTCCTGGAGCATTCTCTGGAATGGATGATAATGGACAAAATGAAGGTGCGTCATCGCTGTTGTTGTCCACAGTGCCTTTCATTAGAAACAAAAGTCCCTGCTTTATCATCTGATGACATGTTTATATGCGTCTGTGTGATTTGTAAATATAATACAAATATAATACGTGTGTTGATATCAATGCATCTTATTCTTAAAATTATTCTCTAGACTTAAACTCCTTATCAAGAGGAAACATGCATCCAGTTAAAACAACTTTCAGAAAGTCATGTATGGTTCATGAAGAGTTCTAATCTCAGATCAAAACTGATAATACCCCATAACAAAAGGCCTTCCTTCCAGGAATGTGTGAAGGGAAACATCAATGAAAATCTTCTGAAAGAAATATATTTTTTTTACGTTTAGGCGATCAAATCTGCACACAGTGTATCCGATGTAGTCTCAGCAATGCCCCATTCGGATGCAGTAAAACATTCCTCATTAAACCTGATACCCTTTGTTAATAACAGCGCCATTCCAAATCATTTACTGCATCTGCAGACTGACTTCATATGATTCATGTCTCAGGAACATGGAAACGGCCTGTATAACAGAGTTCTGCAATCTCTCTCCATTTAAATTGCTCGCCATTGTTTTATCCTTCCTGCCACAATAGACAACTTACCTTATGTTCTTTCTGCTGAAGGTTTGCTTACTAACCTTCCTTGTCTGTATCACATTGCAGACTCAGTACCTCCATTTGATGACATATTGAATGATTATCGTGGTGATGCGCGAATTTAGCTTCACGCCATTCAGTTCACTTCGTCCAGAACTTTGATACAGATTATTTGATGATCCCACAGTGATCTCTACACCAAGTTACAGCTTTGCAACCTGAAAATAAACATATATCTCGACTCTCTATTTCCCGTTAGCCACAGCTTCCCTGTTCCTGCGTAGCACCTAAGGTGGTTTGAATGGTCTCCTCCTGGGCTGTGTAATGTACTCAACGAGCGGAGTTACTTCATTCTCTATTCCCGTGTAACTCCTTCGAGGGGAAGAATGGTCTTCTACCGTTTCATTATAACGATCCCGCCTGATTGAAAGGGCTGGTCCCCTACCTTGTAACAGCATCGAGCGAGAACACATGGGGTAGGTGCAACAGTATATCTCTGCAACAGCTTCGAGGGCTGGATAAGGGAACAACACATTGGGAAGGGGAAGCAGCATATCTCTGTAAGAGCCTTGGGGTGATTGAGAGAACAACACATGGGATAGGTGCTGCAGTATATCTCTGTGATAACCTTGAGGGGAGGATTGAAGGAACAAAACATGGGGTAGGGGCAGCAGTACATCTCTGTAACAGCCTCGAGGAGGGATTGATGGCACAGCGCATGGAGTAGGGGCAGCAGTTGGCCTTTTGGCTGCACCATTCAGAATGCTCATAACTAATCCGATTGTCCTTCTCCTGTCTGTTCCCAATAAACATTGACTCTCCTGTCCAGCAAAGATCAGTCAAGCTCAGTGTTGAATATCTTCAATAACCGAGTCTTCACTGCTCCCTGAGGATGAGGACACCACAGATAGCACAACACTAAAGTGAAAGGGACGTCCTTATTTCATTGTGGCACCCGTTATTTTAAACAGTGTTAACCTAACATTAAATCACCACTTCTTTTCAGACATAAGGACACAATAATTAGGAATAAACAGGAAGTATTCTGGACTTCAAACCTGCCCCACATTCCCGCTGCCCCTTTCCAATCAAATATGTATCAAACCCAGCCTCTGTTGCTGTCTCAGAAAGAGAATACCTGATAGCACAACACCACAAGAATATTAAAGCAAGGAGCAGAATGAGGCCATTCGGCCCATCGTGTGTAAAGTTCCGTTAAATAATTTCTTATATGTCCCTCAACCTCATTCTTCTGCCTTCTCCCTAGAATCCTTGATTCCCTTACAAATCTGAAGCATATCGATTTGCATCTTAATGACACTTGTTTCTATTCCTCTGTGTATCTGTCTGTGTGTGCTAGTGTGTGCGCGTCTGTATGTGTGTATGTGCCTGTGTGTGTGTGTGTGTGTGTTTGTGTGTGCGTGCGTGCGTGTGTGTATATATATATGTATGTGTATATATATGTATGTGTGTGTGTATATAGATATATATTTATATATATACACACATGTCTATGTGCTTGTTATCTGTGTGTTTGTGTGTACGTATGTCTGTCTGTGTATCAGCCTATGTGTTTCTTAATCAGTTCTGGTCGCCTCATTATAGGAAAGATGTGGATGCTTTTGACAGGTTTCAGAGGAGAGTTACCAAGATGTTGCTTGGACTGGAGGGCCTATCTTGTGAAGAGAGGTTGACTGAGCTCGGACTTTTTTCATTGGAGAATGGAGGAGGGGAGGGGACCTAATTGAGGTACTCAAGATAATGAGAGGCATAGATAGAGTTGATAGCCAGAGACTATTTCCCAGGGCAGAAATGACGAACACGAGCGGTCATAATTTTAAGCTGGTTGGAGGAAAGCATCGAGGCAATGTCAGAGGCAGGTTCTTTACACAGAGAATTGTGAGAGCATGGAATGCGTTGCCAGTAGCAGTTGTGAAAAAAGGTCATTGGGGAGATTTAAGAGACGACTGGACATGCATATGTTCACAGAAAGTTGAGGGTGCATACATGAGGATCAGTGGTCTCCACAACATCGTGGGCTGAAGGGCCTGTTCTGTGCTGTACTCTTCTATGTTCTATGTTAACTGTGTTTGTGTCTATTTGTATGTGACTGGATATGTCTCTGTGTGTTTCTACATGTGTGTATGCCTATCTCCCTATAAATATTGTGTGTGTTTGTATATTGGGGTGTTTACCAATACTTCTGTTTATTAATGTGTCTGTGTCTCTGTGCAGTGAGGTATCAGTGTCATTTTTTGGATGTGAAAGGACTGTCGTTGGAACTGCCAGTGGGTTTAAAGTGAGAATTGTCTTTCACTGAACATTGCTCCTTAATCGGTCAGTGGGACGTGGATGTTTCAGAATTTCCACACGAGGCGTCCCAGTCCACTTTGGCTTGTACCAGTGTCCTACCCACATGGTAAGGGGAGGAGGTGAGGGAATGGATATCGGGAACTCCACCACCCTTTGCCTTTCTGTCCTACTCCAGGCTCTTCCTCCTGGAATGGGAGAAAGGGAGGGTGGGAGAGAGATTGGGAATGGGTTACCCTGTTGGTCGTGCTGGTGTAGTTGGGAGAATTGTGAGGTGTCTGGAATGAGTCAGTCGACAGCTTTGAATCCAAATAGCATTATTAGTGTGTGTGTGGAGGCGGGGGGTATTGCGTAGGTGACAGAGAAAGTGAAGAAGAAAGTTACTGAATTCAGTAGTGAGAGTGGTAGTGCCTGAGCCTTACCTGGAAAGAGAGCGTGAACCTTGTTCGGAAGTAGGTGCTATAACAGATATACGGTGAGTGTGAGTGAGCAGAGAGTATACGGTAACTCTTATCCTGACAGAGTGGGGAGGATATCTATGCTTATCCTGTATTGCAGGACATTTCTTCAGATCATCTCAGCGTCGAGGTGAGTCTCCCCGAATGTCTTGTCCAAATCTGTCACTAATAATGACACAGACCTTTCCCTCAGCTTCCACAGAATCAGTTTATGTAGAGCTTACAAATAACAAGGAGTAGCAAATATTGGTATGTTATATATCAAAACCAAAAGCTAGCAGAAAATCTTAGCATCATATGCTTCGGAAATTAGATAGGCAAGTATTGTGGATACTGCAATCTTATTGGATTGTCTCAAGTTGCATATGAACTGTATTAACTAAGTGACTGCTCATGTTGTGAAAAATAAATTCCGTAAATGTATATGAGATAGGTTGAAGAGTATGTTGTGAAGCAAATTAGAAAGAAGGTTATTTTGGATTTGGTATTGTGTGGTCAGAATGACGAATTAATAACCTTGTACTGAAGCAGCTTTTAAGGAATAATAACATTAATAAGGTGCATTTTACAAGGCGTCTGCGTACAATATAGAATGCTTGAACTTTCTAGTTTAACATCATGGAAGCCTGGAGGCTAAAGGCTCAAGATAGTTCCAGTGATTTGGGAAAGTACAATACAACATTCAGTGGGAGACAAGCAATGGTTGTTAGAGTCATAGAGTCCGACAGCACGGAGACAGGCCCTTCAGCCCAAACTATCTATTCCGACCAAAATTTCGATCCACACTAATCCCATTTCCCTGTCATTGCCCAGTTTGCTTCTAATCCTTTCCTATCCGTGGATTTATCCAAATGCCTTTTAAAGGTTGTTAATGTAACCGCCTCAATCACTTCCCCTGGCAGCTCATTCCATATGCGTACCAGCCCCTGTGTGTAAAAAGATTGTTCCTCAGGTTCCCTTTTATTCGTTCTCCTCTGACCTTAAACTGACACTCTCTTGTTTGTGATTGCCCAACCCTGGGGAAAAAATTCTGGGCACATTCACTCTATTCATGCCTGCCATGATCTTACAGACTTCAATATGATCCTCCCTCAGTGTCACACACACATAAGTAAAAAGTCCTAGTTTGTCCAACCTCTCCCCAGTCCATTGAGTCCTTGGAAACATCCTTATATTTTTTTTCTGCATTCTTTCCAGTTTAATAACATCCTTCCTATAGCAAAGTGAACAAAACTGAACGTAACGCTACCAATATGGCCTCAGCAGCATCCTGTATAACTGCAACGTAACTCATTAATTTTGATACTCAGTGATATACACTGATTAAGGCCACTGTGCCAAAAGCTTTCTTCACTGCACTGTCTACCTCTGAACCAACTTCCAGCTGAATCCCAAGGTCCCTCTGTTCCACTACACTCCTTATGTCCCAACCATTCATCATGAAACTCCAACCTTGATTTGACTTACTAAAATGCAAGAACTTGCACTGATCAATATTAAAAGCCATTTGCAAATTCTCAGCCGACTTCCCCAGCTGATCAAAGTACTGCTGTAATTTCTGAAATGGATGCCGCCTGTTTTAGTGTCATCTTCAAATTTACAAACCATGTCTGTACATTCTTATCAAAATCATAGATATACGTAATATGCAGTGGTCCCAGCACCAACCCCTGAGGCATTCCACTAGTCACAGGCCTCCAGTCTGACCAGCATTCTGCCAGTATTACTCTCTGCCTCCTACCATCAAGGCAATTTGTACCTAAGTCGCCAGCTCCCCCTCAATTCCACGTGATCTAACCTTCCAAAACAGCGTACCATGTGGAACCTTACTGAAGGCCTTACTGGAATCCATATAGACTACGTATACCACCCGGACATCCACAACGTTGCTGTTCACTTCTTCAAAGAACTCCAACACATTTACAAGTCATGATCTCCCATGCACAAAGCCGTGCTGAATTTGATGAAGGGCTTTTGCCGAAGCATCGATTTTCCTGCTCCTCGGATGCTGCCTGACCTGCTGTGCTTTTCCAGAACAATTCTAAATTACTCCAAATCACACCCTGTATTTCCAAACGCAGCTATATCCAATCTCTCTAAGTCTTCGAAAGTAACCTATCCACTAGATTTTAGGTTTACTGGTCTTTAGTTCCCAGGTTTATTATTGTAGCCTTTCTTGAATATGGGCTCAGCATACACTATCATCCAGTCGTCCAGGGCCTCACTCGTTGGCCAGCAATGATGGAAAAGAGGCAAGCAGTGCTCCAACAATTTCTTCTCTGTCAACCTGTCCTCCTGCAGTGTTCCTGAATGTATCTGGCCAGGACCAGTTTTTAGAAATATTGCAAAGTCTGAAAAATACGTCTATTTATTTCAGGTACAAACACGAATGCGTGAGAAAGTGACTCAGTGATGGTTAACATAACAAATTATAAAATATATCAATCATAGGAAGTAACTTTAGAATAATTCCAGATATTCTGGAAAGCTGAGAATACTCAGAAATTAACGATCTGGAAAGGAAGGCCATGAAACTGATAAGGAACACAACGGCTGCATCAGTCTATGACCTATATTTCAAATGAAACAAAATAAAAGCAAGGTCAAATCTGGAAATTTGTAATCGGGAGAGGAGAGGTCATTGTGGAGAACAGGGAAATGGTCATGGAAAGAACCAGTTACTTTACATCTGTCTTCATGGAGGGAGATCCAGAAAATCCCCCAGTAATACCAAGTGATCATATCGGACTTCTGCAGCTAAAGACATAGAGTCAATTCATGTCAGTAACAAGGTAGTACTTGAACATGGAGCTGGATTGAGCATTGCTAGGTCTGACGAAACAGATGTACTTCCCATCAAAATGTCAGAAATAAATCATCAATAGCCGTGTTAATTGCACTGTCGATGACTTTGTTTTATTTTCCTGTACATTCTGCAGAGACCGGAAATTATTGTGGATAAACGCGATCCAAGCACTATTGATGAATGGAAGGGATCCAAACAGCTACAAAGGGAAACAGACATAGTGTGAAGAACTGCAGACGAACAAACTTGACATCTATAGGGAAACTTATAGAATCTATTGCACAGGATGACACTTTTGATATCTGGCAATTAACAGCAACAATGGAAAGAATACATTTCTGATAGAGAAATCATACTTGATAAACTTCAGAATTGGTTGAAGTTGTTTCTTACAGCTTAGATAATGGGGAAACAGTAGAGGTCATATTTACTGGATTTTCGGAAGGGTTTCTATAAGATCTCAGTGAGTTCGTAAATGCAATGAATGTGAAGGGAATTTGGAGGAATACATGTAAGTGGAAAGTTAAAGTTTGGTTCGCCTTCATTTAAGAGAGTCAGAACATTGATGGAAAGACATGTTGAAGCAGTTTCACAGCGTGTTGGTGGGACAGTACCTGGAGTATTGTGTACAGTTTTGGTGACCGAATCTCAGAAAGAATATACTGACTACAGAGATTGTGCAATGGACATTCTCCAGACTAATCCCTCAGATGGTGAGATTGCCTGATGAGGAAACTCGGCCTGTGTTCGCTTGAGCTTCAAAGAATGAGAGGTGGGTCACAGTGAAATTGAGAAAATTCGAAAAAAACATATGACAACTTGGAAATGAACAGAACACTTCCCTCGCTGTCTATTCCACATTGAAGGCAAATAATGGCAGGATCTGGGACTGGCCAGTTAAGGCTGCAATAAGGAGGAAATTCATCACTTGGAGGAGACTGACAAACACAGGGGCATGGAAACCTACTGACAGGCAAGATTAGGGAGAATCTCCAGATATTCTCCAAGTGTATCCAGTGGAACAGAATAACCAGGGAACAGGTAGGACTCATTAGTGATTTGCCAAGTTGCACCCAAATCAACTTTAGTGGTAGGAGACAGAGGGTAGTGGAAGAAGGCTGTTTGTGTGATTGAAGGCTCATGTCTAATGGTGTGCCACAGGGATCAGTGCTGTGTCTCTTATTAATTCTGATTCGGAGGTGTTGGTGTTGGACTGGGGTGGACAAAGCTAAAAATTGCATAACACCAGGTTAGATTCCAAAAGGTTTACTCGGCGGCACTAGCTTTCGAGGCACTTCATCAAAGCGCACAACGACCTGGTGAAGAAGCAGCGCTTCGAAAGCTCGTTATGGGAACCACATGACAGGAAGGATGTCATTGTACTGGAGCGGGTGCAGAGGAGATTCACCAGGATGTTCCCTGTGATGCAGCATATCAGCTATGGAGAGAGGCTGGATAAGATCGGGTTGTTTACGTTGGAGCAGAGAAGGCTGAGGGGTCCGTGCATCAGAAGGATAAGATTAGGAGGGACATGGACAGGGTGGATAGACAGCAGCTGTTCCTTTTAGTCAAATGGCCCCACTTTTAAAGTGAAGGATTTAAGATTTAGTGAGGATTTGAGGACTGTTTTTCACCCAGAGTGTGTTGGGGTCCGGAATGCACTTCTTGAGAGGGAAGTTGTCATGGTAACCTCAAAACCATTAGAAAACACATGGTCGTGCATTTGAAATGTCAGAAAATTCACAGCTACGTTCTTGTGTTGGAAAGTGGGCCTAATGTAGACCGTGCTGTACTTCTGATGGAACAGAGACTGTGCTTCTGTTATTGTATGGATGTGGGAGGTCATCGTTGAGTGGCTTAAGATAGGAATTGATGGGTTTCTGAAGAATATAATATCAAGGTATATAAGAGTGAACTTGTAATATGTTCCGAAAATATGTCAATGGCAAAATTAAGAGAAAAAGTTTCAGCTTTCTTACAGTCTGATACCAGATAATTGAGGAAAGGGAAATAGCAGAACTATGGAATAAATACTTTAGATGTGCCTTCACAGAGAAAAAAATTTTAAAAAAACTTCCTAGAAATGCTAGAGAACTTTAGTCTGGTCAGAAAAAGGGAATAGCAACTAAATTAGCAACTGAAGAGTTTTCGAGAAAAATAGTGGACTGAAATTAATGGTCATAGATAAAGTCAACAGAGATTTATGAAATGGGAATTATATTTGGGAAAGTGGCTTTTAGCAAAATTATGGAGAAGATATCAATGCAATACGATTGGAATCTCAGCAAGATTTTTGAGAAAGCCCCTAGCCTTTTGTGCAAAATCAAATTCTGTGGGACTGGGGCTAATATATGGTCATTATTTTAGAATGCGAGAGCTGGCAGGAAACAGTGAGTAAGAATAAAACCATGTTTTTTGTTAATGGAAGGCTTAGAGAATATAACAAGAATCGAGATTTGACATCCAGATATTCTCAATACACATCATGTCTTTGATTGAGGGGCTCAAATGCAATATTCCCAAGTCTGCTGACAGTACAAAACGATATCAGTTTGCGAGTGGATGAGGAGGATGCAATAAAAAAACTCCAAGGTGATTGAGACAAGAGGAGAGACTGGGCAAATACGTGGTCGATGGAGAGCAATGGGAGAGATGAGATGTTGTGCACTTTGATGGGAACAATAGAATGGAAGCCTATCATTTGCAAAGGGAGTGGTTGAAAAATGTTGATCTATAAAGAAACTTTAGCTGCATTTTTGTTTTATTTCTGCGCAGCCCTCCGAGTCCATGTCTGGCTATGAGTTCTGAAGTCAGAACTCAATAGTTGGAATGACATAGGCACGCTGACCAGAGTATATAGACCCAGCAAGTGAGGAGCTGTAACATTGAAAATGATCTGTATCATCCTGTACACCAGTCAGTGAAAGTAATATTGCAGGAGTAGAAAGCAGGTAGGCAGATAAATGGTGCATTCACCTTCATTTCAGGGGGATTTGAATGGGGCAGTAAGGGTCATGCATTATTGTTCAGTTCCCAGTATATGGAACGCCATGCTAGACAGGATGTTTGAGCACCTTTGACCTCTTTCTTTGGAAATTTTCCAAAAATAGAAATTGCTGAACAAACTACTGAAAATGTTGCAGCATCTTCTGCATTGAATGCAGAGTTAAACTTTCAGGTCCAGTGACCGTTTACAAAGCTCCCAGTTTCTCAAGCAATTTTTGCATTTTTATTTACAGTATCCATCATTATTTGTTTAGTTGAAATTTTGTTCTGTGCCTATTCATTCTGGAGAAACTCAGCAGGTCTGTCAGCATCTGCGGAGACAGAGAAAAAGCGTTAGCATTTTAAGCCAAATGTGACACTTCTTCACTACTGAAAAGAATTGGAAAATGGGATTCTTAATCCATTGTCAGATGTGGAGAATGGGTGGCAGGGAAAAGAGGGTGTGGCAAAGATAAACCGGCTTTTAGCACGGGTGAACGAGTGGATGACGTAAAATGTGTTTAAATTAAGGTGTGAATGGGGGGAAAGGGGTTCTCTCTATTGAGTGCAAGGTAAAGAAGACACAACCAGACGTAGGAAGGCCAAGAGGGAGAATGCTGACTATGTGGCATTATCTAGATCTGGCCATAGATACGTTTTCACTGTCGAGATCATCGCCCCCGTTAGACAAAGGAATCGAGGTGCTTGACGTCTTATTGGCACTAATAAGCATTTCATGTAGCCTTAGTGATGTAATATGGAGAAAAAAACAAATCACCATACGAAGTTTGGGCTGAGTATTGTTTACCTGTCATGTTTAATATTGTTTCAAATTTGCAGTGCTTATCTTTAAATGCTTGATCTTGAAGTTAGTATCAGATGGAGTGTGGGAGGTTGGGTGGTAAAATCATGAGATACATGGATAGGGTGAATAGCCAAGATCTTTCCAACGGCATGGGGGAGTACAGCCATAGAAGGCATGGGTTAAAGGTGAAAGAGGAAAGATTTAAAAGGAACGCAGGGGCAACTTTTTTTACACAGAGGTTAGTTGGGTATGGAATAAGCTGTCAGAGGAAGAGTGTTAGATGCCAGTACAGCTACAACATTTAAAACTCATTTGGACAAACATATGAATGGGACAGTTAGACGCATAAGGGCCAAATGAAAGCAGGTGGGACGAGCTTAATTTGGAAAATTCGGCCAGCATCTACATTTAGAAAAGCTTCATGCAGGGTCCGAGTGGTGTTATGAAAGGTAAATTATACTTTGACCTGTAAAATTATGCAACGTATTTCTGGAGAGGACTGAGAATGTAACAAGCGGACTTGATAAAGGGGATCTGGTAGACACCAGGCTTTCCAGAGTTTTTCCACAAGGTATTACAAAATAAAAGTTCTTCCACAAGACAGAAGCTCGTAGGATGATGGATAATGTATTAATATGGGATGATGATTGGTTAGCACATAGAAATCGGAGAGTCAGGATTAATGAATCTTCATGATATAGTTGTATCTGCTGGAGTACCACAGCTATGAGTCCGATGGCATCAGTTCTTTACAATCTATACTGAGAGACAGAAGGAGGGAGTTGAGTGCAACATACATCCGAGTTTGTGGATGACACTGAGAATCAAAAGACAGGCTGTTATTTAATGGAGAGGACTTTCAGAAAAGGAGCAGTACAAAGAGATTGGAGTGTTCCTGTGTATGAAACATAAAGTCAGCATGCTGATGCAGCAAATACCTAGGTTGGTTCAAAAGACGGGTTCCTGGTATGAAAGGTTTGTGTTATTGAGAATCTCTAAAATGGTGAGGCGATTATTCATTGGGGTTTAAATGAATGAGGAGTGGTTCTGCTGAAACATACAAGACACAGCGAGGGGTTGACGTGGTAGATGTTGAGAAGTTGTTACCATTCCTGGGTGGAGTCTCGAACTCGAGGACATAGATACCGAATATGGAACATCGATTTCAGTCTTAGTTGCAAAGTGATGCCTTCTCTCAGAAGGTAGTGAATGTCTGGAATTCCCTGACCCAGAGGGGTGTGGAGGGATACAAGGAGTCGTCAAGAAAGTGGAGTCGAGGACTAGAGTAGATCAGCCATGTTCTTATTAAATGACAAGGCAAGCTTGAGGGGCCGAATAGCCTACTCTTGTTCCTACTTTTTAATTTCACATGTTATGCTTTTGCAAAGTAACTGGTTATTATCCCAGAAGTTGTGTTGTGTAATACTACATTCGGGTGAGCAGAGGATTAGTTTGAATTAACCCTGAGTGAAGTATGGGGGCTATATTCACAGTAAATCTGGTTCTGTAATACGACCCACATCTGGCGCAGACGTTGTCGCGTGGAGAAGCCTGGAAACAGGGATTGGGGGTGAGTGTCACTCCCTGACCCAGCCTCGGTTTTCCAAGTCCATTTCGAAAACTGCACCTAACCATCGGAGTGGCCTCGATCTGCCGCTATATAGCAGATCCGAAGGACCGAATGGAACATGAGAACATAGGACTAAGAGACACGAGGGGGCCATTCGGCCCTTTGACACTACTCCACCAGTAAAGTATGCCATGACTCATCTCATTGTGTTCCCAGCTGCACTTACCTCTCCACGCACCATTATCCCTGATTCACCTGTCGATGCAACATCAGCCAAAGCCAGCCTCGATATAATACAAAGATTCAGCAATCCCAAACCTCTGGGAAAGAGGATTCCCACGTGAATGCATTCCCACTTTGTGAATTTCTTCTCACTCCAGTTGTGACTGAGGATGGAGGGTGTCACTCTTTCCTTTTCTAGTCCCACTCCTCACTGCTCACAACAAACTTTAAATGTAACCAGGTTGGTGATATGGCCGATGATAATGGTCTCAGACTGGGTTTGGTTCAGTAACAAGAACAAGTCAGGCAGATTTCTTTAGTCAGTCACAAGTTACTAACAGAACTAACGGAGGAATATGGTGGATCTGTGGGTGGCACTGCTGCCTCACATATCAAGGAACTGGGTTCAATTCCAACCTCGGGCGACCCTCTATGTGGAGGTGGAACATTCTCCTTATGCCTGTGTGGGTTTCCTCCAAGTGCTCCAGTTTCCTGCCACAGTCCAAAGATGTGCAGTTTAAAGTGGATTATCCATAGTGCCCAGGGATGCGGAGGTTAGGTGGGTAAGCTATGGGAAATGCAGGGTTACATCGATAAGATTGGGGGGCACGTCCAGGTGAGATTCTGTTTGCTGATTGGTCAGTGTGGACTTAATGGACGAAATGTCCTGCCTCCACACTGTAGAGGTTCTATGACAATGACAACAAATTTGGACGATACAAACACCCAGTACGTGTATACCTGATCCACTCTCCTCAAGGTCTCGTAGGTTTTTTTTTCTCTCATTCTAAGAGTAACCTTTTAAAGCCTTTATAATATCAGCCGTTCACCCCAGGAATACGTGAAATGAAATATCTCTGAATTGCTTCCAATGTAATCATATCTTTTCTCAAATAAGGAGACACAAAAAACTAATCTCACACTCAGATCATAATGTTTATAATTGTTTGCTCAAAGTGCTGTGCGTCTTTGGAACACCCTTTCCCACGGAGCAATGGAGGCAGAGATATTGGATTTTTCTTTTGAGGCACAGACGGAAGGTTCATAAATAACAACAGAGTCAAGGGTTATCGAGGAATGGGCAGCAATGTGCTGTGTGGGGGGAAATGTAGACAGTGGTATCAAATAACACGACTTCAGAATCTGCAGGAATATAATGCAAAATGAAATGATAATATCGATAAAATGTTATGGGGGAATACAAAATGGTGGCGATCCAGAAGGTCTGCTTTGCTGGGCTCTGCATCAACACACGGGCAAAGTGATTCTTCAACCCACCCCATCCCAGCCATTTACTTAAACTTCAACACTAAAAGAGCGATAGAGTCTTTACTAATCCCGTTTTATCAAAGGGAAATGACAAAACAGGGGAAAGGATCGAGTAAGTCCCAACAAGCGGTGCAACCGTCAAAAGCATCGAGCATGCCTGAGGCTGTAGCTGCAACCCCCTCTGCTCGTTCCATGGACCCAGTTACTCACCAGGCCTTGGTCACTGAGTTCACCAAGTTACGCGAAATGATTGAAGCCATGATTGAAGAATCGTTCAGCCGTGGCTGGAGCCGCTCTCAGCCGTGCTCCCAAAACATGAGCAGCAACTTGACAGCCTTGGAAACAGAACAGACGATGCCAAGGGCCGAACTGCAGTGACAGAGACGGTGATCGATTCCTCTCGGGAGAGGATCCTTGCCCTTGAAAAACAGGTCTGCACCTTAACTGAACAAGATGACGAGCTCGAGAACAGGGGTAGGATGAAGAATAATCACATTGTCGGTTTGCTGGAGTAGACAAAAGGTAGTCAGCCGGTGAGTTTTTTTCAAGAACTGGCTGCAGTGATCCCTTCACTTCGACACTGAGGAGGGTCGGGTGAAGACTGAGACAATTCATCGGGTTACGGCGCGGTAGTCAGACTCAGACCAACGCTTTCAACCTGTCCTTGCGCAGTTACATAGTTGTGGGGACAAACAAAGGCTGATGGAACCTTTCAGAACCCGGGGAAAGATCTGATGGGTTTAATTCACCAGAGCTCCAGGATTACGTTTTTTTCAGGACATTTTAGCGGCGGTGATTCAGGAAAGAAAATCTTTTGATGAGATCAAGAGAAGAGTAAGGGAACTCTGGATTCAGTATTCCTTACGGTATCCAGCGGTGCTCTGTATTGATTTCAATGGATCCACGAACTCGTCTGACTCTCCAGAGAAAGCAAAAACTTTATGGACATTTTAATGTAAGCTGGATATTTAGATAATCATGTTTCTCCTAAAGAGATTTTGTTGGATTTTTCTGGTATTAACCAGTATTAAATTATAGCCGGGACTGGGTTGAGTACTCACTTTTAACTTCTTCGTTAGTATTACTACTCTTTTTCTCTTTCTTTGCTTGTGTCTGGGGTGCAGCTCAAGCTGGAGGGTGTTACAAAGCTAGTTGTGATGACTAAGTGCCAACCAAAGGGCAGTTCAAGCCCGATTTTTGTTGTTAATTTCCAGGATTCCATATTAGTAGAGGGCACAAGATAAAGTTTTGAGATATGTAAGCGTCCCCAGTAGGTGCTAAATTCCCCAATCAAGTGTGATTGGCATTTTGGATTTTATTTCATTTTTTTTATTATGTGTTTAGCTTTGGAAAGTTTTGAGAGCTTTTTAGTTCTAGTATTTTAGGTGGTACCGTTTTTAGGCTCAATGAGTCTTTTTTTTCATTAATCATCAGTGATGTGTAATTCGATGTGCAACTCGAGAGTTGAAATGTTGCTACAATGAGTTATGGATAATGATGTGCTTAAATGTTGTACCTGGAACATTAAGGGGAACCATCTGCCAGTCAAGAGGAAAAATGCACTTTCTAGTCTTCAAAAAGAGAGGGTGAATGCTGTCCAATTGCAGGAGATGCACCTTGATGGCAAGGAACATTTGATGTTAAAGCAGGGCGGTTTGATCGGGTTTTTTTTCTCGTCTTTTAACACAGGGAGTAGGGGAGAAGCCATCCCAGTGAAGAAGAATCTTCCATTTAAATTTGTAGATTGCATTCGACACTCACGGGAGGATCATCATCCCCAAAGTCTTGAACCATGGGATGTAATACAGTATTTTGAATGATTATTGACACCCGTGCACAATCTTAAAATCCTGGTAGATGCATTTTCCAAATTAAGTTATCTTGCATCATGGCACATAATTGTAGAAGGAGATTTCAACTGTCTTATGGACCCACGCTGGACAGAGTGTCCAAATGTCCCAAATACCCTCGTTATGATGTAAGCAATTAGTGGATTTGTGTGCAGAACTAGAGCTGGTGGATGTCTGGAGGCAGATATCCCTCACAAGTAGGGATTTTATTTTCTCCTTTAACCCGCAGACGAGGTTGATCTCTTTCCCATCCCTGCAACAATCTTAGATTCGGTGGCATCCTACACAATTGGGAATATTATCCCAACATTCCTGCCCCAGAAGTAAGATAGACATAACATAAGATTATGTTGTATGCAGATGAGGGTCTTATGTTTTTGTCAAATCCCACAGTTTCGGCAGCTCACGTGATGTAATGCATTAATTCGCTTATCACCTTTTCGGGCTATAAGATTAATTTTACAAAGTTTGTGTCCATCCCTATGGGAGGTCTCAGGGAAATACCTGATGTTGAAGGCAAATCCTGGTTTCCTTTTAAATGGTCACGGGGGTGGTTTCCCTATTTCAGTATATTCATTACATCCATCTTTGATCATTTATTTAATGTGAACTATGTCCATTTGTTTGACAAAATTAAACAAGACCTTCAAAGATGCGAGGCTCTTCCAACATCCTGGCTAGGTCGGATAGCTGTTCTTCAAATGAATGTCCTTCCTTATTTGCTATACCGCATGTGAATGCTTCCTTTGATCTTTCCCAGACAGATATTTAGGAGATTTAATGGCTGGTTTAGCTCTTTTATTTGGCACCATAAGCGACTCTTTATCAAGCTAACCAAATTGCAACAACCCCACAGAGTGTGGGGAGTAGATTCCCAGATTAAAATCTATCAATTAAGCTCTTTATTATCCCATGTTAGTGTCTGAGCCACTGAGGACTCAGCATCACTATGGTTAGATATTGAACCCTCTCAGAGAAGGTGAACCCTTATTAGTCTGTTTTTCTTAGAAAAAATGACATTGTGGAGTATTCCCATAACCCAATAATTATGAATACTGTTAAAACATGAATGACAATGCGTCAGATCGAGGGCAATACAGCCAAAACCATGTTTCTTAGCCCTACAATTGGTATACCGAGTTGTCAACCGGGGATAATGGATTCCATGTTTAAACTGTGGGAAGCCAGGGGTGTAACTTGCTTGAGTGATTTAGAATTAATAGAATCCCTACAGTGTGGAAACAAGCCCTTGGGCCCAACAAGTCGACTTCGACCCACCCAGACCCATTCCCCTACCATCCTATATTTACCCAGACTAAAGCTCCAACCTACATATCCCTGAACACTATGGGTGATTTATCAATAGCCAATTCATCTAACTGCACATCTTTGGATCCTGGTGCTGTGAGGCCACAGTGCTAACTACTGAGCCACCACGTGTTATTTGAGGGAGAAAGAATGACATCATTTGATCAAATAACTCGTAAGTATGGACTACCTACTGAAGATTTCTTCTGTTTTTTTTTCCGGATCAGAGATTTGATTTTTAAAAAATGCAGCTTTACCAGATTCTTACAGATCCGATAGAGAGAAGAGGATGCTTATTGCTGAGAATACACTCTCTGTCAGTACTCTTTATCACTAGTTGGAGTGTGTCCCCTCAGACGAGACTGTGCAGCTTTGTGATGCCTGCGAGAGAGTGTTGGGGATTCAGAACACTTCGGAGACTTTGGAGGATATTTGTGAAAATGCTCAAAGGATTTTGATCTGTAATAGGACCCATTCCACGCATTTGAAAATTCTTCATAGGGTCTATCTGACCCCAGAATGTCTCTCAAAATGCGAAGTGGGATTATCTTCAGCCTGTCATAAATGCAGAATGACTACAGGCACTCTTACTCATTGCTTATTGTCCTGCTGCAGGCTTCATATATATTGGAGCACTGTGGTAGCTGTGATAGAGTAGGTATTGGGGACTGAATTGGAGATGGACCCGGTTTTTCTTTTCCTGGGCCTGCCCATGGTCCCTTACACAGATGCACATGAGGGAAAAAAATATATCCTTACTTTCTGTGTTAGGAAACATGTTCTGTTTGTGTGGGATGTCTGCAAACCCCGGGTCTGTTGTGTCATCGTAAGTTCTTCATGGAGAATATCCCTTTGGACTTTCTCACCAGTATGGTGCATCAAAAAACAGAGATTTATATAAGACATGGCAACCCTTTTTGGAATACCACAATGCAGGTTTATCTGTGACATTAAGAAGGGCTTTTATATAGCATGATGATATTGTCTAATGAATCTAATATCCAGCAAGGAATAATTATGAACATAAAAATGCATATAAGAACGAGAGTTATTGTATTGTTATGCTGAGCTGTACTATTTATTCGTTAATTATTGTTTATGTTTGTTTTTCTTCTGTCCATTTAGTGTTATTAACTTGTTTTGTATGTACATGTACGTGCGTTGAATTTTGTTCAGTTATTTGAGTTGTGTTGTTATTGGGTTATTATAATATTAAAAATCTCTTTTCAATAGAATTACATTTTCAAGAAATTAAAGTGGTAACATTGATAGAATAGAGTCCCAAAGAACTCTCATTAGAGAGACCATATCTAAGTGACATCCTCAGTGCTTGGGAGCCTCATGTGAAGCACTTCTGTGATGTTTCCTCCAGCGTTTATAGTAGTTTGTATCTGCCGCTCCCAGTTGTCAGTTCCAGCTGTCCGCAGAAACATCTGCAACACAAATTCCCAGCTCGGTGAACAGAACCACAACAATGAACACCCGAGCTACAAATCTTCTCACGAACTATATACACTTCTATAAGAAGCCGTTCAGTTTCCTAGGCTGTAAAGAAATAAGTTCTAACTGTCCAATTTCTCCCCATAACTTAAACCCTTTAGCCCAGGAAACATTTCTGAAATTTCTTCTACGCTCTTCCTTGTTCAATAATATTCTTTCTAGAGCAAGGTGAACAAAACTGAACACCATACTCCAACTGCAGCCTTACCAATATCCTGTATAATTGCAACATAACGTCCCAACTTCTATACTCAATGCCCTGATAAAGGCCAGTGTGCCAACAGCCTTCTTCACTGACCTGTGTATCTGTGATTCAAATTTCAGACAACCGTGCACCTGATCTCTAATGTCCTATATTCCACTACACTCCTTAAGGCCCTCTCATTCATCATTAAACTCCAACCTGGATTTGACTTTCCAAAATGCATGACGTCACCCTTATCTATGTTACACTCCACATGCTATTTCTCAGCCCACTTCTGCTGCTGATCAAGGTATTGCTGCAATTTCTGGTAATGTTCCTCATTGGATCACTCCTATTTTAGTGTCATCTGCAAACTTACTAACCCTGCACCATCGTTGTGCACCATCGTCCAGATCATTGATATAGATAACAAACAGCAATGGGCCCAGCACCGACCCCTGAGGCACTCCACTAGTCACAGGTCTCCAGTCTGACAAGCATACCTCCACCAGAGCCATTGGCTTCATAACGTCAAGCTAATTGTGTCGCCAATTTGCCAGATTACCTTGGAGTCCATGCAATCTAACCTTCCAGAGCGGCCTACCATGTGGAACCTTATCAAAGGCCTGACTGAAATCCGTATAGACATGTCCACCACCCTGCCCTTGATATCCTTTCTGGTCACTTCCTCAAAAAACTCGAACAAAATGTGTAAGGCATGATCTGCCACGCACAAAGCCATGCTGACTGCTCCAAGTTAAACTCTGTCTTTCCAAATGCATGCACACCTTATCTCTCAGAACTTTCTCAAGTGGTTTACTGAAAACAGATGTGAAGCTTACTGGTGCATACTTCCCAGGTTTTTCTTTGCAGCCCTTCTTGAATAAGGGCACAACATTTGCTATTGCCCAGTCTTCCGGGACCTTGGCCCCTGAACTGTCTTCTCTCGCCTCTTGCAGTGCTCTTGGATATATATGGTCAGGACCAAGAGATTTATCTGAATTTTTGCATTCCAATATGTCCAACAGCACCACTACTATGATATTAACGGTACCAAGATATGACAACTAACCTCCCTTCCACCCCTCACCCCCCCAAAGGTCAAAGATCTTCATGTCTTTCTTTATGGTAAACACAGAGGGAAAATTGAGGACCTCGCCGTCTGTTGTGGTTTTACACATGAATGCCCACTTTGGATTTTAAGACGTCCTATTTTCTCTCTAGTCATTCTTTTTCTCTCCAGAGATTCCATTGATTCCAGCTACCTGAACCTGAGCCCTCCTTTTTGCTCCTGCAAGTCTCCTCAGTCTCCCTGCATATTTGTTTCTCTAATTCCAACTGATTATTTGGAGACTTATAGTGCAACCACTATAACATCAGCAACTCCCTCTTACTTCTTTGCACCATCCACAAAACCTCACTCAACATTATCTCAGTTGCTTCATCTTTAAACACTGGAGGGGTATGCGCCTGAATCAGAACTACTGATATTGAAACTGTTTCAATTTACATCTCTCACTTTCAGTGATTTTCACACCCACAGCACCCTTTGTCAAGGCGCAATGGAGATATAAAGCTGTGAATGGATGGGAGTTACACATCCTGTCACTGCCAGCATTGGCCACAAATTTCCCCACACTGGGCAGTGATCTAACACAGTGTTACCGAACATTGCAACAATCTGGGTTTATATATGGATGAACCAGTGCGGTCTGCACAGCTCCCCGTGCTGGGCATTTAACCCAGGATTATAGATCAAGCATTGGTGTGGGCTGCACAGAATTCCACTCTGGACATTGCTGGGTTGCATTCAGCAGTACGGTAGCTGGATCTGTACAGTGCTCCATCCTGAACGTACAATGGATGGGCTGGTTATGTGAATTGGATTGCAAATATGAGAGAACTAAACATCTGGCAGTGCCTTTATTTTGTGTTTTCATTCTTGTGACTGGACCCTTCAAATCCTGACTCATCTGATTAGACCCGACTCTCTGGATGAGTGATGATAACTGTTGTTACAGCATCTGGGTCTGCAACGTGACTAACAAATGGAGCAGAGGCTGCAGAGAGGGGGGTCTCCGTAAAATGGAATGAGGGAATCAGTATCAGAGCAGCCGTGCTCTTAGTAAATGGTGGGGCAGGATTATGTGGACGACGAATGCAACTTATTCATCTATTTCCCTTTGTAACAGGCAAACTCCGCCCCGCCCCCACCCAGCCAGTGCCCAAAGCTGGTGGGGAGTGAGTCACCTCCTGCTGTTCCTGAGTAACAGGATCCTGGGGCCTCACAAGACTCCAGATTTCCCAGTGCCATCCTCGAGCTGTTGAGTGACTCCCTCCTGTTCCTGTGTCCCAGTCTCGAGCAGTTGAGTGACTGCCTCCTCTTCCTGTGAGCCAGTCTCGAGTAGTTGAGTGACTGCCTCCTGTTCCTGTGACCTAGTCTCGAGCATTTGAGTGACTCCCTCCTGTTTCTGTGTCCCAGACTCGAACAGTTGAGTGACTCCCTCCTGTTTCTGTGTCCCAGTCTCGAGCAGTTGAGTGACTGCCTCCTGTTGCTGTGCCCCAGTCTCGAGCAGTTGAGTGACTGCATCCTCTTCCTGTGTCACCCCTCAGCCTCAACACTTGAAGATAGTCCCAGCCTATTCAAACTCTCCCTGTAATTCTAACCCTCCAACACCTGCAACGTTCTTTTAAATCTCTTCTGCACCCTTTCAAGTTTGACAACATCTTTCCAACAGCAGGGAGACCAGAATTAAAGGCAATATCACAAAAGTAGCCAAACCAATGTCCTGTACAGATTTTGTCATACAAACACTGAGACTCAAAACACGCACCAATAACGGGAAGGTCACTTAGTGCCTTCTTCACTCTGCTGTCTACCTGTGACGGCACTTTCAAGGAACGGAGAACCTGCACCACCAGGTGACACAGTAGCTCAGTGGCTTGGAGTGCTACCTCAAAGCACAGCGATCTGGGTTTAATTCTATCCTTGAATGACTGCCTGTGTGGGGTTTGCACATTCTCCCCGTGTCTGCGTGCGTTTCCTCCGGGTGCTACGTTTTCCTGCCACAGTACAAAGATATACCGGCAAGTGCAGATTGGCCCTGCTAAATTGCCACAAGCACCCAGGGATGTGTGGGCGAGGTGGAATAGCCATGGGAAATGCAGACTCAGAGGGACAGGGTAGGGGTTTCTCCAGTAGGATACTGTTTAGAGGGTCGGTGTGGCCTTGATGGGCCGAATAGCCTGTTTCGTCACTGGAGGAATTCTATAATTTCAATGGAGTTCTATTTGAGTGGCAACTTTCGACAGAACCCTACCTACATATCTTGCCCTGATTTGTCTTGCTAAAATGCAACACTCGCATTTATCTAAATTTAACTCCATCCGCCAACTCTCAGCTCACCTAATCAACTTTCTCTCTGTTCGGAGATATCATTTTTCACTGTCAACTACACCACCAAATTTGGAATTATCCACAAGCTTACTGACCATACTTCAGATACTCAAATGCGAATGGTTTGTGTAAGTGACAAGAGCCAGTGGACTCACTGTTGACCTTTGTGGCATACCACTGGTCACAGGTCTCCAAGTTCAATGAACAAATGCCCACTGTCACGCCCTGTCTCCAATATTCAAGAAAATGTTGGATCTAAATGGTGAACTCTCCCTGGATCCCAGGCAGTCTGACCTTGCTAACCATTCTACCATGTAGAACATTTTGGTTTTCATACTGAATTCCATAAAGACAACATCCACTGTCCTGCCTTCATCAATCATCTTCATCACTTCCTCAAAACATTCCACAGAGTCAGTGAGATGTGATCTCCAACGTACAAAGCCCTCTTCAGTCCTTGTCTTTCCAAATGCATATACATCCTTTCCCTCAAAACCCCCTCCAATCATTTAGTCACCATTGACGTCAGGCTCACCAGTCTATAATTACCTGGTTTTTCCTTCCTTTCTTAAATAATGACACTATGTTAACAGCCCTCCAGTACCATGGCACCTCCCCTGTGGAAATCAATGATACAAATATATCAGCAAAATGCAGAGCAATCTCTTTCGTAGCTTCCCATAAACGTCTGGGATATAACTGATCAGGTCCCAGGGATTTGTTCACCTTTATGTGTTTTAAAATGTCACACACCTCCTTGTAATATAGACACTTTTCAAGATATCACTATACATTTCCTCATTCTCTCGCTCTTGTAACTCCCTCCACATTAAATACTGAGGAGAAATACTCGTTTCATATCCCTCCCATCTCTTGTGGTTCCACATATAGATAGCCTTACTTATCTTAAAGGTGCCCTATTCTCTCCCTAGTTAATCTTTTGCCATTAAAAGATTTGTAGAATTTCTTCAATACCTCATTAACTCTATTCCTAAAGCCAACCTGTGTTCCCATTTTTCTGGCCCGATTTCCCTGTTGACTATACACTTACTGCCCTTAAAATCCTCTGGGGATCCACTTGATTTCAGCTCTGTTTACCTGACATATGCCTCTTCCTTACCTTGACCAAAGCATCAATATATCTAGCCATCCAGCACCCCCTGCACCCACAAGCCTTGCCCATCTCACTAATAGGATCACGTTGGCTCTGGACTCTCTGACACCAAGTTTTAATCGCCTTGCATTTTCCAACCATCCCTTTACCTGTGAATAGGGTATCCCAATCAGCCTTTCACAGGGCTTACCTAACACTTTCAAATTTGGTCTTGTTCAAAGTTAGAACTTTATTGTCTACATTAGGTCTTTCCTATTCCATAAATAGTTTAAACGTAATATTTATGCGTAACAGACTTGAAATGTTAAATAAACACTTCTTGCCCCTCTGTTACAGGATCAAGAGACTGCATGGGACCCTCCTTTCCCTGTATAACAGCTACGAGACATTAAATGACACATCAACCCCTGGATTATAAGCAGCCAATAAACTGTACCTGATGGAGGTCCATCCCTTCTCAGTTACAGAAACAATGAACTCCAGGTGCCCTCTCAGTGACACCTCATACAGCTGCAGCGACAAATCACTTTATTTTTGAATTATTTTGTTGTCAAAGTGTGCTAATATTCCAGAGTTCCACCTTTTCAAGTCACAACAGGCTAATATGGACTGAATGGCCTTCTCCTATCCTTCTGTAAGAGGCCCATAGGGACAGAATTGCTTCGGACTATTGCTGAGCAGCAGTCTCAGTGGTCTGTCTCCAGGTATAAAAGGATTTGAAAACAGGGCACTTAAAATCCGGTGTAGCCTCACACTGGTCAATAAGTATCATACTGTAGGTTAAGGCATCTAGAAACTTGCCCACCCGAAGTTTTTTTTAATTAGATGTGTTATTTTATAACTGCTTCCTTTCATAAACAGAGTGGAACACATATAGACCCCTGCAGTGTTCTGTTAATAATCTCGTATGCAAGGAAACAGAAATAAAAATTGAAAGATTTATGGTCCGTCTGTCAGCAACCCTCATCCATTCCTTCCAAAACCAGTAAATGTTCCCTTTTATAGTGATATGAAATGTGATGTATGGAACTGGTTAACTGATCCTATTTGTTCAGTGACTGTGATTAATGCCAATCTCCATGGATTCTAATTATCCCAGTGGAGGGTTTCCATCTTTTAATAGTAATTGGGTGCCTTTTATTGTGCTATCCCATAACATGAGCGGGACCATCACCGACAGCACTGACAGGGATCAGCAGATCCAAAGAGAGGGGGAGGAGAGATCAGTATCTGAGAATATTAGATTGGAATGTTTCAACAATGGATCAGAATCTGAGAACATTAGACTGGAATGTTCGAACAACGGATCAGAATCTGAGAACATTAGACTGGAATGTTCGAACAACGGATCAGAATCTGAGAACATTAGACTGGAATGTTCCAAAAATGTATCAGAATCTGGGAACATTAGACTGGCATGTTCCAACCATAGACAGAAGTTTATCCGATTATATTTGGTATCTTTCTCCATATTACTGGTCGCCATTATCATGGCGGATCTATTACGATCTTCGCATTATTCAATATTTTTATTATCCCTTCCTGGCTGTCGTTGGTGTTCCTGGTAAGTGTCACTGTCCTTTTTTTTCTATAAACAAGTTATGACTGTATTACTGTTCTTTCATATAGTCTACACGTGTTGTCACTATTATTGTTCCTGTTGAAACTCTGAATCCAGATATTTACTCTACAGACCACTACTAACTACCTCAATGAAAGTGTTTAATTACTGCCTCTCTCGGCTCCGGCAATGTCACTCATGGGTCTCGATGTTGACTTACTCAGTTCAGCGGAGAACCGCAATGTATTGTATCTTTGCCTTTGTTATTTAAATATTAAGAGCATGGACGTCACTGTCTACTGTTCTGGTTACAAACTCCACTTCCTTCCAGTGTTTCCAACCCATACCTGGCCAATATCTGCGGCTGAAGCAGGCGAGTCAAAACTGTGGGAGATCCCTTTGACCATGAGGTGACTCCTGACTCCAGGCCCTGTCCATTTCTAACTTGAAATACTCACCACTCCACAATGTATCTCATTGGCTTATTCCATCTCCTGTTTGAACATTGAGCTATGAAGTGCATTCTTAATGAAGTTAATAATCTGCTGCTGACACTCCCGGCTTCAAACCTGTTGAAGCAAATCTGATTTGAACTCACACCAACCTCCCATCCATCTGTCATTCATGTTCACGCGGATGTATATTGCTATTTTCATGGCAATGCCTTTATGTGAACATTTTCAAACACGTTACCTCATCTGTCCATGAAAATTCTCTCGTTCTCTCTCTGTCGATAATCCAAAAGCCTGCCAGTTGTTTGTAATTAAAATAGTTTCCTCCATGTGCAAGCCTTCTCAATGAGTTTCTCATTCAACCACGCCAAGCATGCACACACTTGCACTCTCATTGGAAACAGTAATCTGATGCGAGTATCATTAGCATATGCTCTCCATACTGGGCAGATAGTGCAGTTTACTGAGCAACACACTCGCATGGTCTGCACAGCTCTCCATGCTGGGCTGTCATCTTGTCCCAGTTTATGTTGTTTGTGGTATTCTGTGAAGCAAATTCAGAATTTAATATAACAAACCATTTTAGCTGATCTGACAACGCCTTTATTCAATGTTCTCATTCTTGTAATTTTACTCTCGAAGATCTCACTTCTCCAGTTAGTCCCACTGCTGTCTTTTTCCCCATATTTCCACAAACTCCTTCCAGTTAATTAACTGTCTGTTTCTGTCTTTACTGTGAATCTCTGTCCCTCTGTATCTTTCCCTAGCCTTGGGTTTTGGCTATACTTTGTAGCTCAGAAACAATGAAATGGCGTGTGTCAGGCTGTTGTTCACTTCCCGGTATGTCCCATGTGATGGCCCATGGACAGGCGTGTTTCAGAAATTATGCGACACATCCTTGTAACTTGGAGTGTACCTGTGTTTGCCAACTCAGGTGACCTTGGGATCAGTAACACGGGGAAGCCCATTGACTAAAGGACCAGGCATCTAAATTGTCTGACAATGCTGTCACTTTTTTTTAAAAAATGGTTATTTTAATTTTTTTGACAAGAGATCTTAAAGTCCAAACTGCCTACTGTAAACATCTCAAGTAAATAACATTTAGGGTTTTGGGGTTTTTAATAAATAGTAGTAACAATGGCCAGGTCGCATAGACCAGGCTTTCTAGTTTTTTTCCTTATAGCTGTAAGTAACCAGGTGCTTGTGTCCCAGAAGGGTTGGAAGCTTTAGTAAATTATCCCGAGCTGCTATTCTCTCTGAAGCTTCACTTGATGCTCTTTCCTCCTGGATTGGAGAACTGCATGTCTGAATGCTCCTTGTTACTATGGAGTGTGTTTAGGTGATGCTAGTATATTGGAACAGTTCATTTGTAGACGGTTTTGTATCCATTGTTCGGTTAAGGTTTCCAATAGTTAAGTTATTCTCAAATCCTCTTCATTTTGTATGGATTTTCATTACAGTGTTTAAATATATTGTGTTTTAATTAATGGTGAGTGGTTTGGCTAGTAGCATCATATCTGGAACTCCCACTTCGCATCTGCCTTTAAAATAAGAAAATGTTGGCATCCAAGCGACTTCCTTGAAATAGTTTGAGGCAGTCTGGTTGGTCTATAGCAAACTGGGGTTTCTTTAGGAATAACAAGATGATGGATTACTGGGCTAATGGTAGGCTACTTGGTAGTGTGGATGAGCAGAGGGATCTTGGTGTCCATGTACACAGATCTCTGAAAGTTGCCACCCAGGTAAATAGTGCTGTGAGGAAGGCATATGGTGTACTGGGCTTTATTGGCAGAGGAATTGAGTTCCGGAGTCCTGAGGTCATGTTGCAGTTGTATAAGACTCTGGTGCGGCCTCATCTGGAGTATTGTGTGCAGTTTTGGTCGCCATACTATAGGAAGGATGTGGAAGCTTTAGAACGAGTGCAGAGGAGGTTTACCAGGATGTTGCCTGGAATGGTAGGAAAATCTTATGAGGAAAGGCTGAGGCACTTGGGGCTGTTCTCATTGGAGAAGAGAAGGTTTAGGGGAGATCTGATAGAAGTGTATAAGATGATTAGGGGTTTAGATAGGGTAGATACTAAGAACCTTTTACCGCTAATGGAGTCAGGTGTTACTAGGGGACATAGCTTTAAATTAAGGGGTGGTAGGTATAGGACAGATGTTAGGGGTAGATTCTTCACACAGCGGGTTGTGAGTTCATGGAATGCCCTGCCCGTATCAGTGGTGAACTCTCCTTCTTTATGGTCATTTAAGCGGGCATTGGATAGGCATTTGGAAGTTATTGGGCTAGTATAGGTTAGGTAGGATTCGGTCGGCGCAACATCGAGGGCCGAAGGGCCTGTACTGCGCTGTATCCTTCTATGTTCTATGTTCTATGTTCTTGTCTGGTTCTAAATCGATAATACCAAATTGGGTTTACAATTACAATCCCTACAATGTGCAAACAGGCCATTTGACCCAACAAGTCCACCCTGACCCTCCGAGGAGTGACCTACCCAGAAACATTCCTTTACCCTATAATTACACATTTTCCCCAACTAAGGCATCTAACCCACACATCCCTGAAAACTACAAACAATTTAGCATGGCCAATTCACCTGATATGCAAATCTTTAGATTGTGGGAGGAAACCAGAGCATCCAGAATACTCTCATGCAGACACTGGAGAGTATGCAACGGAGACTATTGGGTTCAAAAGTCACATATAGTAGTTGTTGCGGATGTTGAATTCGGTTGGCTTAAAACGTGTTTTGTGTATAAAGATTCTTTCAGTCACTGAGAGTTCTCTGGGTGTGGACGAAGTGAAGTTGGGGGTTTTCGAAAAGGGAATGAAGGCAAAACTGTAGGAATTGACAGACAAGCTGGAGTTGGGGTTGTGTTTGTCTGTGAGAAAATGAGAGATAATTACAGCGATAGCTCGGCAATTACATTTGGTGGAACCGCCATCAGACTCTTTGGAAAAGGCTCAAATTCAATTTGAAATGAGGCGCCTTGAACATGAGAAGGAATTGAAACCAGTTAAATTAAAATGAGAAGTAGAAATAAAAGAAAAGGAAATGAAGAAGAAAGAGAGAAAGAGAGAGAAAAAAACCAGAGAGTTTCAACTTCAAAAGTTAACAATTAGAGAGGAAAGTTGACATAGAAGGTGGAGATGAAGGCAGACGGTAGGTTGGATGAGGAGGATAGTAAGGATAGCAATCCTTTAGCAGCCAAAAGCCTGATTGGGTTCTGTTTACATATGCCAGGCATTGTCTAAATTTGATCAGAAGGATGGGGAAGACTTTTTAATTTCAATTGAGAATGTGGCTAAACAAATGCAGTGATCAATGACCATTTGGATTTAGTTGATCCACACGGAGCTGGTAGGTATTTGCATCCCGATCAGTGGAGGTATCTGGCCAGTATGAGGAGGTGAAGAAAGCCATCTGAAGGGCGTATGAACTTGGGCCAGAGCGACAGATAGCGTTTCTGGAATCTAAAAAAAAACTCCCTCGTTAAGCGTACATTGAATTTGAAAGAACCAAACAAAGTAATTTTGAAAGGTGGGTATTGGTATTAAAAACAGAGCAAACGCTATGGCACTCTTAGAGAGATTCTTATTTTGGAGAAGTTCAACAATTCACTTCCTGCAGTAGTGAGAACTCATGGGGAAGAGCAGAGAGTAACAATGGCAAGATTAGAAACTGAAATGGCTGATGATGATGATTGAGTTCAGAAAGCAAAGTTTGGTTTCTGTGAGAGATTGTGAAGAATGTGCGAGATCTTCTTAAAACATATACCTGTGAAAGTAAGGTTACCGGCATAGGCCAGGAGTAGCAGGTAAAGAGGTTATAGCATTAAGAGGTACAGAAGTATGTAATTCTTTTATGCTGAGACATGAGGAGTTAGGTCATTCAGAGGGACTATTGGAGAGATGAGGAGTGCTCCATTATATAACGTGTGGTTGGAGTGTCCAGGGCAAACATCAACAGATTTATTCCACAATGGGGAAGGAGGCCTTGAGCTTGATGTTGGCGTTCCAACATTTCAGCATTTAAATTGCGAATAACATACATGAGATAAATCTTTATCACTGATCGTGACCCCTTAAAACTTTGGGGGCATTCAGGTGAAAAAATAACAGTCTGTTTCGATTGAATTTATTATTGCTGCCATTCAATTTGTAATTATACAGGTGACAGGGCGAGAAAACTAAGTTTTGACACATTCTGGAGACGTGGATGAAGAAAGACAAAGGCATTTTGTGGCAGGAGTAAAATGATTGAAATCGAATCTCGTTGTGAGATGCTGTACATCATAGAGGTGTACAGCATGGAAGCAGACGCTTCAGTCCAACCCGTCCATGCCCCCAGATATCCCAACCCAATCTCGTCCCACCTGCCAGCACCCGGACCATATCCCTCCAAACACTTCCTATTCATATACCTATCCAAATGCCTCTTAAATTGTATCAGCCTCCACCAAATCCTCTGGCAGCTCATTCCATACACGTATCACCCTCTGCATGAAAAAGGTTGCCCCTTAGGTCTCTTTGATATCTTTCCCCTCTCACCCTAAACCTAGGCCCTCTTGTTCTGGACTCCCCGTCCCCAGGGAAAGACTTTGCCTATTTATCCTATCCATGCCCCTCATAATTTAGTGAACATTTATAAGATCACCCCTCAGCCTCCGACTCTCCAGGGAAATTAGCTCCAGCCTGTTCAACCTCTCCCTGTAGCTCAAATCCTCTAGCCCTGGCAACATTCTTGTAAATCTTTTCTAAACCTTTTCAGGTTTCACAACATCTTTCCGATAGGAAGGAGACCAGAATTGCCCGCAATATTCCAACAGTGGCCTAACCAATGTCCTGTCCAGCCGCAATATGACATCCCAACTCCTGTACTCAATACTATGACCAATAAGGGAAAGCATACCAAACACCTTTTTCACTATCCTTTCTATCTTCTACTAGTAGAGGAAGATTAGGAGGTCTGAAATGAATCCATCTTTGTATATTGACAGATCATTTTATTAAAAGTGGAGTTGTGAGGATACTATCACTATAAAAAGGGTATTTTCTCTTGTTTTTTTTAAGAGAGGTTTTAAAGGCAGAGGTGCAGAACTGCTATCTAAAAACAGTTTAAGTAAATAACTGAGGAGGCCTTTAGGTTTAATTAAAACGGTGGTAACAATGGAAGGGCAGTGGCCAGCTCTCCCAGACTAAGGTTTCTCGTTTTGTTTTTGGCTGCAGCATTCAGAAGCTGTTGGAGATCCCAGCTGCTTTTCTCTCTGAGATGGGTGTTGATGTTGATTTTTCCTAGATCAAAAAACTGCATGTAAGAATCTGTATTTGAATTGATCTTTGTGCCAAGCAGTGTATACCAAGAAGGTACGGTATCTATTGTTTGTGTAAGTGTACCAACATATAAGCTCTCCCAAAATTTTCTTTGATTGTATTTTAACTAAAGCATTTGAATAGATTATATTTGGCTTAATGTCGAGTGTTTTGACCAGTCACAACATATCTGGAAAACGCACTTCACATCTCTCTTTCAAATAAGGAATGGTTTGGGTCTAAGTGGCCTTCTTAAAATATTTTTTCGGGGATCTGGTCTGGTCCACAATATTTGTAGCCGAGGGGTTTCTGACTGACTCCTGTTGCTGAGGTGCTGGGGATGGTTTGCTGGAGGTTGTGCTGTGAGCTGCCTCAGACATTCAGTGAGACCGGAGAATTTGGTGACCCAACTTTGGAAGGAGCATGGGGGCTATGGTAACAGCATCTGGGTGTGTAACATGAACACCAAATGGAGCAGAGGCTGCAGACAGGGGAAGCTCTGAAACCACGGAGTGAGTGTGTGTAGGGAAAGGGATCTGCTGTATCCATTCCAGGTTTTCCAGGAACAGCTTCCCAAGTTACACTTAACCCAGGAGCAGATAGTGAGGGGATCTGGACTGAACACGGATCTGATCACAGAGCGGTGTCACCTTCTTCAACATGACCTGCAGCTTCACGCCAGGGGGAAGACGGTGCTGCCGGGGGCTATTAGGGTCAGGGTTTCATTCAGCTTCTGTGATCCGAAACTTTCCAGGTCGGAGTCGGTAACAGCTCCGTCTTCTCCCAGTATCTCAACAGCGGGAAGCTGCCAGGTGTATCCTTATTTTCCCAGTATAGTGAGATTCCCGAAGGTGTACATGGTATCTGTAGAGTAGCCATTACATGGGGAGAGGTAGAGGAACTGAAGGAGTTCTCAATCTATTAATGTTACAGGTTGTCCATGTACAGTATATTATGTTGGTGAATACCCCTGTCCTGAAAGCAGCCATAGTTCCTTCATTCAGAAGCAGGCAGCCATTCCCATCGTCTACGGGTCTCCATATAGAAAGGAATAATTGTATTTTGGATAAAGGCCATCCCCTTACTACACTTGCAAAACACCATCCCTACCACCAAACAACCACATCAAAAGTATTCCATGTGTACAGAGAGCAATGGGGTCACTCGGATTGTCAATGAGCAGACCATCAGGGATGGAGAAAAACCTTCCATGTCTGAACGGGTCTGAGTGAACCCCGCAGTACACAGTATCACGAAGTCCTGTAATCCCTCTCCATTTCAGTAACATACTGCCTTCCATTATTCCAGTAAATGAAATTGCAGGTTATATTATGTTGTATTGCACCTGCCAGATTATTATCCATTGTCTTTAACTTTCTGTATCTATTTGCAGACACTCCACCCTCTATTGATAATTTAATCTCTTGCTTATCCAAGCGACATCACCAAACTCAGTATCTGGATATCTGTTCCAACCTCTTGATCATTGATGTAGATTGTAAATAGTTGAGGCCCCCGCACTGGTCACTGTGTGACTCCACTGGTGACGTTCTGACAAACTGATTAAGACTGACTTATCTAGAGAGCCTGCTTCCTGTTTGATAGACAGTCCTCCCTCTATACTGTGTAACACGGTCGAAAGGCTGATTATTGACGAGGAGCATCAGTCAGGCATCCAACCCCTCAAACCTGCTCCGCCATTGAATACAATCATGGCTGATGTTATCGCGGCCTCGGTTCCACTTTCCTGATAACTCTCCATCCTAAGACACCTTTTTTGCAGGAATCAGTTGAGGGAACTATCTCTGAGCTCCTTCCAATATAATAATACACTTTCTACATTGAGTAGAAAAATTCTTTACACACTACTCCAATGTGATCTCACTAAGATCCTGTACAGAGGCAGCAAAAACATTACCAGGCTGCTGAAAGGTTCCCGCTGAAAATGTGTTGCTGGTTAAAGCACAGCAGGTTAGGCAGCATCCAAGAAATAGAAAATTCTACGTTTCGGGCATAAGCCCTTCATCAAGAAGGCTTATGCCCGAAACGTCGAATTTCCTATTACTTGGATGCTGCCTAACCTGCTGTGCTTTAACCAGCAACACATTTTCAGCTGTGATCTCCAGCATCTGCAGACCTCATTTTTTACCCTTTGCTGAAAGGTTCCCATCCAGTTTAGAGCAGTCTCAGCTCTCTAGGGTAATACACAGCATTGTTTAAAATCATTGTCCTTCTCTACTCCACATGCATAACGGGAGATCTAGAGAAAATCTCACAATAATGCTTGAGAAGAGCATGAATAACGTGGCGAGATGACCTCTAACATTAATTTTATTTAGAATCTGACCATAGGGGAGGTGCCAGAGTGCTGGAGAACGATTAATACGGTCCCACTTCACAGTAATCATGATTTGGAAATGCTGGTGTTGGACTGGGATGTCCAAAGTTAAAAATCACACAACACCAGGTTATAGTCCAACAGGTTTAATTGGAAGCACACTAGCTTTCGGAGCGCCACAACTTCATCAGGTGATAGTGGAGGACAAAATTGTTAGGCACAGAATTTATAGCAAAAAAATACAGTATGATGTAACTGAAGTTGCACATTAAAAATTACCTTGATTGTCTGTTGAGTCTTTCATCTGTTCGAATACCATGATAGTTTAGCTTCTTCCGTGTGTAAATCAAAAAATCATTTTTTAAAAGTTGCATTCTCAGGTTAACTGCAACAATTGGGTTAGTTACACAATATGTCGAAGGTGTTAGCGCCCTGTGTTCTCTGTCTATGCCATGCTTTTAGATCGATTCGAACCTAAATAGTCAAATAACAGAGTTTTACTGTATTCCTGCAGTTTTTGAGCAAAGTACAATGTAACTCTGCAAGTACAAACTCACCCCACAAAATATTTGTGTGCATGTGGGTCTTTGTCTGTCTGTGTGTGGTGTTTTTGTCTTGGTTGGGGGTTGTGAGTGTGAGAGGGAGTGTATATGTGTGTGTAGTGATGTAGGGTGTTTTAAGTCTGTGAGGGGGTGCATGTGTGAGCGTGGGAGTGTGTGTGTGTCTGGGGTGGGGGTTTGCGAGTGTCTGTGAGAGACAGGGTATATGTGCCTGCTTGAGTGTAGAGTGGTCTAAGTCTCTGAGAGCATCCATGTGTGAGTATGGGAGTGTGTGTGTCTGTAAGGTTGTGTGCGAGTGTCAGTGTGCGTGTTTGTGTATATGTGTGTCCAAGTGTATGTGTGTGTACAGGAGTGACTGTGTGTGTGTGTATGTGTGTGTGTGTGTGTGTGTGTGTGTGTGTGTGTGTGTGTGTGTATATATATATATATAGTGCAATGGCGGTCACCTGTAGTATGATGAACCCAAGGACCCGGTTGAGGCCCTCACTATGGGTACTGAACTTAGCTATCAGCCCCTTTTTGGCCACTTTTCGCTATTGCCTGTCCCGAAGTCTGCCTTGGAGGATGGTCACCCGAAGGTCCGAGGTCGAATGTCCTGTACCACAGAAGTGTCCCCAACAGGGAGACAACACTTCTGTCTGTTGATTGTTGTGTGGTGCCCATTCATCCTTTGTCGTAGCCTTTGCTCGGTTTCCCCAATGTACCATGCCTCCGGGCGCCCTTGCCTGCAACGTATAAGATAGACAACGTTGGCTGAGTCACATGAGTACCTGCCACGTACATAGTGGGAGGTGTCCTCACATGTAATGGTAATACCCATGTCCACACTCTGACATGTTTCGCAGCGCCTACCGTGACAGGGTTGTATGAAGTTGTCCTGAGAGCTGGGCAGCTTGCTACGAACAATGGTCTGTTTGAGGTTTGGCGGTTGTTTAAAGGGAAGTAGTGGAGGTGTGGGGAAGGTCTTGGCGAGGTGCTCAACCTCATTGATAATGTGTTGCAGGTCACGAAGAACATGGCACAGTTTTTCAGCCCTTGGGAGGTACCGAAAACGAAGGGTACCCTGTTGGTTGCCCCAGCAAGGTACCACAATGACTTCCTTAGGAGATAGACACGTGCTGCAACCGACAGGGTACCCTTCGTTGTTCAGTACTTCCCAGGAGCTGAAAAACTGCACCATGTACTTGGTGACCTGCAACTCAATATCAATGAGGATGAGCACCCCGACAAGACCTTCCCATACCTCCACTGCTTGCCATTAAACAACCGCCAAACCTCAAACAGATCATTGTTCAGAGCACATTGCCCATCTCTCAGGACAATTCCATACAACCCTGTCAAGGTAGGCGCTGCAAGATGTGTCAGAGTGCGGAGATGGATACCACCATTACACATGGGGATACCTCCCACTATGTACGTGGCAGGTTCTCATGTGACTCAGCCAACGTTGTGTATCATATACGTAGCACGCAAGTATGCCCTGAATCATGGCATATTGGGGAAACCGAACAAAGGCCACGGCAATGGATGAATTGTCACCGCACAACAATCAACAGACAGGAGTGTTGCCTCGCAGTTGGGTAACACTTCAGTGGTCCAGGGCATTTGACCTCAGACCTTCAGTTGACCATCCTCCAAGCCGAACTTCGGGACAGGCAACAGGGAAAAGTGGCCGAGCAGAGGCTGATAGTTAAGTTCCATATCCATAACGAGGGCCTCAACCGGCACCTTATGTTCATGTCATACTACAGGTGACGACCATTGCACTATATACACATCTACACACAGACACGTCTACACACACACACACACACACTACACAAACACAGAGCCACTCCTATATACATATATACACACGGAAGGCACACACACACACACACACTCTTACAGACACACACCCTCCCACACTCACTCATGCATCCTCTCAGAGACATAGGCCACTCTACACTCATGCGCACACATATACCCTCTCTCTCACAGACACACACAACTCCCCAGCCCAGACACACACACACACACACACTCCCACACTCACACCTACACCCCTCACAGACTTAAGGCACTCTACACTCACTACACACATATACACTCTCTCTCACACTCACAACCTCCAACCCAGACAGACACACAAACAGACTGACACAAAGATCCACAAGCACACATATATTTTGTGGGATGAATTTGTAATTGCAGAGTACATTATACTTTGCTCAATAACTGCATGAATTAATGTAAAACTCTGTTATCTCACTTTTTAGATTAGAATCATCTAAACATCATGGCATAGACAGAGCGCTAATACCTTCGACATATTGTCTAGCTAACACCAATTGTTACATTTAACCTGAGGAAGCAACTTTTTTAAAAAAAGTTGTTTTTGATTTACACACGAAAGAAGTGAAACTATCATGGTATTCGAACAGATAAAAGACTCAATATATGGTCACGGTAATTTTCAATGTATAATTTCAGTTACATCACACTGTAAATGTTTGCTATAAATTCTGTGCCTTACAGTTGTGTCCTCCACAATCACCTGATGAAGGAGCGACGCTCCAATAGCTAATGTGCTTCCAGTTAAACCTGTTAGATTATAACCTGGTGTTGTGTGATTTATAACTTCACAGTATGGGTGGTAGAGATAGACCAGGGAAGTATAGTTGAACGAGTATTAATTCACAGTTAAGGAAACTACTGGAGAAAACACAGAAGGGTAAAATTGAACTCCAATCAGAGAAGCAAGATCGGATCAGGGATAATCATCATGATTTTATCAGAAGGAAGTCAAATCTAATGAATTTGATTGAATTAGTTTGAGGAGGTCACTTATTTAGTTTGCAGCAAGGCCTTTGGCAAAGCCCCATATGGGAAACTTTAAAATAAAGTAAAATCTCATGGAATCAAGGATAACGTGACAAGTTACAACGAAAAGCTTCTTAGTGTCAGGGGTCAGAGGGTGGTGGGATAATGCTGTTTGTGTAACTGGAGACCAGTGTCCCCTGGTGTACCACAGGGATAAGTGCTGTGTCCCTTATTATTTGTGGTTTTCATAAATGGTGCAGATGTGAATGAAGGGGTTGGGTGAAAGGGGTGGGGATTGTGATAAGTAAGTTTGTGTTTACCTGGTTGATTGGCAATGAGGAGAAAGGTCTTATGTTACAGAAAGGTACAGATGGAATGGTCAGATGGTCAGATCAATGGCAGATGGAACGTAACCCTGATAAATATGAGGTGATGCACAGTGGAAGAAGGAACCAGACAGGGGAGTAATCAATGAATGGCAGCACATTGGGAAGCTCAGTTCGTTCTTCTCCACACATCACTGAATGGGACTGAGCAGGGTAATGGACTAGCTAAGAACTGGACCTTGGGTGTAGCATTAATCAATCGGGGTGTAGATTATAAGAAGTATACACAGCATTGGTTAGGTCAAGATGGAGTACTGTATGTAGCTCTGGAAGCCACTTAAAAGGAAGGGTATGGTTGTACTGGATGGTATGCAGAGGAGATTCACCAGGATGTTCCCTGGGATGGAGCATATCGCTATGGAGAGAAACTGGATAAGCTCGGGTTGTTTATATTGGAGCAGAGAAGGCTGAGGGGGATGTGATTCAGAAGGCAACGATTACGAGAAGCATGGACGTGGGTGGATAAACAGCAGCTGTTACTTTTAGTCAGAGAGTTGAGAACAAGCGAGAACACTTTTAAAGTGAAGGGTTTGAGAATTAGAGAAAATTTGAGGTTTGTTCTTCGCCCAGAAGCTGTTAGGGTCTGGAATTCACTTCCTGAGAGGGGAGGTATCACAGGTAGCCTCATAACCATCAAAAAGTACTTGGACGAGCACTTGGAAGTGTCATAACATTTCCTGCTATGGGCCTGTTGTTTCAAAGTGGGACTAATATAGGTTGTGCTGTATTTCTGTTGGTCTATGCTCCTGTGAGTATATGGTGTGGAAGGTAAATTATTGAGGAGCAAAAGGAAGGAATTGATGGGTTTCTGAAGAGTATATTCACAAAGTTTATAAGAGTGAACTATAATAGCTCGTCAAATCATGTCAATGTGAGAAGTATGAGAAAACAAGTGCAGCTTCCTTACAATCTGAAACCAGAGAATGGAGAATGGGTAACGGAAATGGCAGAACAATGAAACAGCTACTTCAGTTCTGTCTTCACAGAACTTTCAAACAATACGAGGAAAACCAAGTCGGGTGTGGCAAAAAGGTTCGAGTACATGGAGCATAGAACATAGTAAATAAAAGATTTAGGAGAAATTATTGGGACTGAAAGTAATGGTCACAGACAACGCTAACACGGATTTATGAAATGGGGATTATGTTTGAGAAACGGTCTGGGAGACAAGAACTTGGATTTTCAGGAAAGTTTTGGTAAAGCTAGTTTGCAAAATAAAATCTGAGTGGATTGGGGTGAATATATGACCATGTTTCCAGAATGGGACAGCTGGCAGGCAACGGTAAATAGAAATAAATAGGCTCATCAAGCAACAGCCTGACATTGTCTGTAAGATATGATTCTGTGAGTATGACTATATCCCAGACACACCATCACCTTCCCGAATATCTCCTGTCTTACCAGCAGAACAGACAGAGAACAGCCAGGGAATTCCTAGAGGCATGGCACTCATCCACAGACACAATCAATGAGCACATCGACCTGGACCCAATATACCGACCACTGCAGCGGACAGCTGGAACTGACAACCGGAAGCGGCAGAGACAAACCACTACAAATGCCGGAGGAAACATCACAGAAGCGCTTCACAGGAGGCTCCCAAGCACTGAGGATGTCACCTAGAAAGGGGATGAAACATCTGCAACACAAATTCCCAGCTCGGCGAACAGAACCACAACAACAGGCACCCGAGCTATAAATCTTCTCACAAACTTTGAATTAGTAATTATTAGTGGTTATTAGAATTAGTAACAGATACAGCAGAAGTGATGGCAGAGTGGGATACAATTGGAAGGGAATTGCTCTGGGAGTCCTCAACAGTGACTCCGTATCCCATAGGTCTCGAGGCGTTAGTTTACACATGGGAAAGAAAACCTCCTGCTGATTACCATGTACCAGTCTCTCTTAACTGATGAATCAGTACTCCTCCATGCTGACCAACACTTGGAGGAAGCCCTGAGCGTGGCAAGGACACAAAGTTGTACTCTGGGTGGGGGATTCCAATGTCCACCACCAAGTGTGGCTCAGCTGCAGCATTACAGATCGAACTGGTCGGGTTCTACAGAACATAACTGCTAGACTGGGTCTGCCGCAGTTGGTGAAGGAACTAACGAGACATATTTGATTTCATTCGTACTAATCTGCCAGTTGCAGAAGTATCTGTCCATGACAGTATCTGTAAGGGTGACCATCGCACAGTCACTATGGAGACAAAGTCACACCTTCACATTGAGAATAGCTTCCTTCATATTGGGTGGCACTATCACTGTACTAAATGGGACAAACTTCGAACAGATCTAGCAGTTCAATCCTGGGTTTTCATATGGTGTTGTGAGTCATCAATAGCAGCAGAATTGGACTCCCGCACAATCTCATGGCCTGGCATATCCCCCTTGCAACAATTACTATCAAGCCAGAGAATAGACTCTGATTCAATGGAGTGTGCAGGAGCAGCACCAGCCATTCCTGAAAATGAGGTGACAGCCTGACGAAACCACCAAACAGGATAACATGTGGCCAAACAGCATAATCAGTATGTAAGAGACAGAGCTATGTGATCCCAAAAGCAACGGATCAGATCTCAGTTCTGCAGTTCTTCCACATCTCGTGGAGAAATGATAGGGACAATTAAACAAGTCATTGGAGAAGGAGATTCCACAAATATCTCCATCATTAATGATGCAATATCCTAGCTCTTCATTGCAAAAGATAAGGTTGATGCATACTCAACAATCTTCAGTAAGAAATGCTGAGCGCATGATCCATCTTGGCCTCCTTCAGTGGTCCTCAGTAATTCAGTTACCAGTCATCAGCAATTCCATTTAATCCATGCAATATCCAGAAACGGTTGTAGACACTGGATACTTCAAAGGGTACATACCCTGACTACATTCTGGCAATAGCACTGAAAACATGTGCTATAGAACTTGCCAATTCCCTAGCCAAGCAGTTCCCATACAGTTACAACAACGACATTTATCCGATTGTATGGAAAAGTACCCAAGTATCTGCTATACATAAAGAGCAGAAAAAATCCAATCCGGCCAATTACCACCCCATCAGTCTACTATCTATCATGGAAGGTGTTAGTGCTTTCAAGCAGCACCTGCTCAGCAATACCCTGGTCAATGACGCCAGTTTGGACTATACCAGAGCCGCTCAGCTTCTGATCTCATTCCCTCAAACTTGGACAAAAGCGCTGAATTCCAGAGGTGGGGTGAGAGTGACAGGGCTTTAAATCAAAGCTGCCTTCGACCAAGTGTGGCATCAAGTGACCTTAGCAAAATTGGAATCAATGGGTATCCAGGTTAAACTCCCCGCTCGTTAGAATCATACCTGACACGTAGGAAGATGGTCATGGCTGATGAAGGTCAGTCAACTCAGCTCCAGGACAAGTCTGTAGGAATCACTAGAGCAGCGGCTTAGGCCGAAGCATCTTCAGGTCTGCTTCATCAATGGCTTGCCTCTATTATAATGTCAGAAGTGGGGATGTTCGCCAATGATATCACAATGTTCAGCAACATTTGTGGCTCCTCAGAACTGAAGTAATCCATGTCCAAATGAGACAAGGTTTGGACAGTATCCAGGCTGACAAGTGGCAAGTAATATTCAGGCTACACAAATGCCAGACGGTGACCATCACCACAAAAATACAATCTAACCTGCCCCTTGGCATTCAATGGTGCTACCATCACTGAATCCCCCAGTATCAAAATCCTGGGGGATAATCATTGCTCAGAAACTCACTGGACTCGCCCACATAAACACAGTAACTACAAGAGCAGGTGAGAAGCAAGGAATACTGCGGCGAGTAACTCACATCCTGACTTCCAAAAGCCTGTCTATTATCTACAATACATAAGTCAGAAGTGTGATAGAATACTCCCTATTTTCCTGGATGATTGCAGACCCAACAACACTCAAGAAGCTTGATACCATCCTGGACATAACAGCCAGTTTGAGTATCGTTTCATCCACAGTACTCCACCATCACCGCTCAGCAGCAGCAGTGTTTTACAATTTGCACTGAAATGGTTCACCAAAGATCCTCAGACATCCTCTTCCCAACTCACGACCACGTCTATCCAAAAGGACAAGGGCAGCAGATGTATGGGAACACCACCATCTTCAAGTTCCCTTCCAAGCCATTCACCATCCTTATTTGGAAATATATCACCTTCCCTTCACTGCAACTGGGTCAGAATCCTGGGATTCCCTCCCAAATGGCATTGTGGGACAGGTGGACTGCAGCAATTCAACAAGGCAGCTCACCACCACCTTCTCAAGGGCGACTAGGGACGGGCAATAAATGCCGGCCCAGCCAGTGACACCCAGAGTCACGAAATAAATAAATCAGAAAAATAAAATGAACACAGGAAGGTTACTGAGGTATCGCAGGGATCGGTGCTCGGGCCCCGCTGTTCACAAAACGCATTGAGCATTTGGTTGCGGGTATGAAATCCCAGCCTGCTAACAGCACTAAAGGATGTGGGATTGTGAGTGGGCGAGGAGGTTGTAAGAAAAACTCCAAGGTGACTGAGACAAGTGGAGTGAATGGGCAAATACGTTGCAGATGGAGAGTAAGGTGGGTCGAGGTGACCGTGGGCCCTTTGGTGGGAACAAGCGATTGGCAGCCTATGCTTGAACCATGTTGATCTACAAAGCGATGTATACTCCTTTTTGTTGTTTCCTTCTGAGCGGCCCTCCAAGGTCCCTGCTGCACAGTGAGGTCTCAACCAAGAGGTCAGTTGACCAGTGTACCCAGACCCTCCAAGGGGGGAGTTGTAATATGGAAAATGATCTGGATCTCCCTGTACACCAGACACTGAAAACAATATTGCAGGAACAGAAAGTAGTTAGGAAGGTAACTGGTGCATTGACCTTCATTTCAGGTGGATTTGAGTCCAGCAAAAAGGGTCTCTTACTGCAGCTGTACAGGGCCTTGTTGGGACCACATCTTGAACATTGTGCAGTATTGTGTGCAGTTTTGGTCTCCTTACCTAATAAAGGACAAACCTGACATTGAGGGAATGCAGTGAAGGATGGCCAGACTGATCTCTGGGATGACAGGCTTGTTGTGGGAGCAGAGTTTGGGGCAACTGGGCCTGTATTCCATGGGCTTTAGGAAAATGAGTGGAGATTTCAGTAACATATATAACACTCGGACAGGGTGAGACAGATTGGAAGCAGGAATGATAATTCCCCTGACTGGTATGTCTAAAACAAGGGGCCAAAGTATTAGATACAGACAGGACACTCTGCATTGAGATGAGAATAAATGTCTGGACTCAGGCACTGGTGACCCTGGGGAATTCGCTCACACCTGGTAGCCAAGACACTGTGTATAAATAAGGATTTAGAGACAGGAAAGGGATGGTGGGAGAGCAGGAGTACGGTGTGGAAATAAAGGGCCAGCCATCATTATGCTGAATTGGGTAGCAAACTTGATGGACCAAAGGGAGTACTGCATTTCTTATTTTATAGCTCTCCAAGGTTACTCACGTTAATGGATATATTCATAGTGTGGGATAAGAGCATTGAGGAGATGTTTGAACATGAACTAGAATGGGTGAGGCTCAATGTGTTTTGCAACCTCCTCCTTTACCGGTGTTTCTGTGTAGTCTGTGGGAAAGTTGTCACAAACTCTCAGATGTTAGGAAGAACGTCTCTGCAATATCAACAGGATTGTGTTTACCGTTCCCTTTTCCGATACCGAGGCTGGTGCCGGGTGTTCTGTCTGGTTTTATCCTTTAAGAGCTTGGAGCAGTTTGAAACAATAGATTATTTTGCTTGGCCGACTCAGAGAGCATTGAAACGTTTATCATATATCTGTGTCTGGAGTCATGTTTAGGACAGACCAGGAAAGCACGGGAGATTCACTTCCTGAAAGTCCTTGGGGAAGCAAATTCGTGTTTGCAATCGATATTGGTTTCAAGGTCATATTACTGACACCAGATTTTGCATCTTAATATTTTATTAATTATTTTAAACATCCACCCGCTGCCAGACCATTAGCCTGATCTGGATTAGTAATCCAATGACATTTCCATAACAGCCCCATCTCTACATGGGGACATATCAGAGACAACACTGAGCTGGTTATTTCTGTGCTGCTTGACAGCTCTGTCAAAAAGAACTCCCACCAACTTGACTATCGTGACTGTCCCGAGGGAATGGTAATCGGTCAGATTGTAATTATTCCCCTCTTAGGGGACCGGACATAGCTGTGTAATTTTCCACATTGCCAGGGAGATGTGAGAGTTGGAGCTGGAATGAAACAGCTTCCCCAAGGACACGGCTTGTTGTGCAGCACAATTCTTCAGTTTGATCGCAGGAATGGGGTCAGGTCCCATTGCCTTTGTCGTATCTACTGTGTGTTCGGCTGTTTCTTCATGTCATTGGCAGCGAATCAGATTGATTAAACACTGGCAACGGTGGTTCTGTGGGCATCATGGCGAGAGTGAGGTGGATCATCGACTCAACACTTCTGGCTGAGGATGGCGCAAATACTACATCCTTGTCTTTTACACTGATATGTAGGTCTGTTCCATTATCTAGGATGGGGATGTTTGTGGATCCCTTTCCTCCAGCCATTTGGCTAATCGTCCATCACCATTTATGACTGAATGTGGCAGGACTGCGGAGCTTTGATCAGATCAGTTGCTCAAGTGCGGTAACATTAATGGGTTAGCATAAATAGACAATAGACAATAGGAGCGGGTGTAGGCTATTCCGCCCTTCGAGCCTGCACCACCATTCAATATGATCATGGCTGATCATCCTTAATCAATATCCTGTTCCTGCCTTATCTCAATAACCCTTGATTCCATAATCCTTGAGAGCTCTATCCAACTCTTTCTTAAATGAATCCAAAGACTGGGCCTCCACTGCCCTCTGAGGCAGAGCATTCCACACAGCCACTACCCTCTGGGTGAAGAAGTTTCTCCTCATCTCTGTCATAAATGGTCTACCCATATTTTTAAGCTGTGTCCTCTGGTTCAGCACTCACCCATCAGCAGAAACATGTTTCCTGCCTCGAGAGTGTCCAATTCTTTAATAACCTTATATGTCTCCATCATATCCCCTCTCAGTCTTCTAAACTCAAGGGTATACAAGTCCAGTCGCTCCAGTCTTTCAGTGTAAGGTAACCCGTCATCTCAGGAATTGACCTCGTCAACCTACGCTGCCCTCCCTCAATAGCCAGAATGTCTTTTCCCAAATTTGGAGACCAGAATTGCACACAGTACTCCAGGTGTGGTCTCACCAAGACCCTGTACAGCTGCAGAAAAACCTCTTTGCTTCTATACTCAATCCCTCTTGACATGAAGGCAAGCATGCTATTCGCCTTCTTCACTACCTGCTGAACCTGTATGCATACCTTCATTGACTGGTGTACAAGAACACCCAGATCTTTCTGTACTGCCTAAATTGATTCCAGTTAGATAGTAATCTGCCTTCCTGTTCTTGCCACCAAAGTGGATAACCATCCATTTATTCACATTAAACTGCACCTGCCATGCATCTGACCACTCACCTAACTTGTCCAGGTCACCCTGTAATCTCCTAATATCCTCATCACATTTCACCCTGCCACCCAGCTGAGTATCATCTGCAAATTTGCTAATGTTATTGCTAATACCATCTTCTATATCATTAACATATATTATAAAAAGCTGCGGTCCCAGTTCTGATCCCTGTGGGACCCCACTGGTCACTGCCTGAAATTCTGAAATGGAGCCGTTTATCACTACTCTTTGTTTCCTATCAGCCAACCAACTTTCAATCCAAGTTAATACTTTGCCCCCAATACTATGTGCCCTAAGTGTGCTCACTAACCTCCTATGCGGGACTTTATCAAAAGCTTTCTTATAGTCCAGGTACACTACATCTACTGGATCTCCCTCGTACATCTTCAGAGTTACATCCTCAAAAAATTCCAGAAGATTAGTCAAGCATGATTTCCCCTTCATAAATCCATGCTGACTCTGACTTATCCTGTTACTATTATCCAGATGTGTCGTAATTTCATCCTTTATAGTAGACTCCAGCATCTTTCCCACGACTGAGGTCAGACTAACTGATCTATAATTTCCTGCTTTCTCTCTCTCATCTTTCTTAAAAACTGGCACAACCTTAGCCCCCCTCCAATCGGCAGGAACTGATCCCGAATCTATCGATCTCTGGAAAATAATCACCAACGCATCCACGATTTCTCGAGCCACCTCCTTCAGTACCCTGGGATGTAGACCATCAGGCCCCGGGGACTTATCAACCTTCAGACCTAACAGTCTCTGCAACACCAATTCCTGGCAAATATAAATTCCCTTCAGTTCAGGTTCTTCAGCTACTGTTACCTCAGGGAGATTGCTTGTGTCTTCCCCAGTGAACACAGATCTGAAGTACCAATTCAATTATTCTGCCATTTCTTTGTTCCCCGTAATATTTCCCCTGTTTCTGTCTTCAAGGGCACAATTTTAGTCTTAACCATTTTTTTGCCTTTCACATACCTAAAAAAAACTTTTACTATCCTCCTTTATATGATTATCCATCTTAAATTCGTACCATTTTTTCTCTCTGCGTATTTCCTTCTTGCTAATCCTCTGTTGTTCTTTCCAGTCCCCCGTTTTCCCACTTATCTTTGCTATGTTATACTTTTTCTCTTTTAACTTTATATGATTCTTAACTTCCCTCGTCAGCCACAGCCACCCATGCCTCCTCCTAGGATCTTTCTTCCTTTTTGGAATGAACTGATCCTGCAACTTCTGCATTATGCACAGAAATATCCGCCATTGTTCCTCCACTGTCATCCCTGCTAAGGTATTGCACCATTGAACTTTGGCCTGCTCCTCCCTCATAGTTCCCTTTATTCAACTGAAAAAATTATCACTTCCGACTGTACCCTCTCCCTCTCAAATTGCAGATTGTATTATGGTCACTACTTCACAATGGCTTCTTCACTTCGAGGTCCCTGACCAATTCTGGTTCGTTGCACAATACCAGATCCAGAATTAACTTCTCCCAGGTCGGCTCCAGCACCAGCTGTTCTAAGAATCCATCTCTGAGGCACTCCATAAAGTCTCTTTCTTGCGGTGCAATACCATCCTGATTCTCCCAGTCTACCTGATGTTGATATCCCCTATAACAACTCTAGCAACATATTTGCGACAGGCCAATTTCAGCTCCTGATTTAACTTACTTCCGACATCCAGACTCCTGTTTGGGGGCGTGTAGATAACTCGCAAGAGGGTATTTTTACCCTTAGTATTTCTGAGCTCTATCCACACTGACTCTACATCCCCTCATTCTATGTCCCGCCGTGCAAGGGACTGCATATCATCCCTTACCAACATGGCCACCCCACCCCCTCTGCCCGTCATTCTGTCCTGACAATAGCACGTGTAGCCTTGAGTATTAATTTCCCAGGCCCTGTCCACTTGAAGCCACGTCTCAGTTATCCCCACAATACCGTATCTGTAAATTTCCAAAAGAGCCTCAAGCTCATCCATCTTATTTCTAATGCTTCATACATTCACATATGGTATTTTTAATTTGTTACTGCCCTGACCCTTCCCATCAACTCCTATTTCACTCAACCTTACAGCATGATCTCTTTCTGAGTTTCCTGCCTCATTGATACAGTTGTCTTTCTTGACTTCCCTTGTTCTAACTTTCCCTCCAATTTCCTTCTTAAACATCCAGTTTGTCCCCTCCCCACACCCCCTTCCCCCTCGCAACTCAATTTAAACATAGCTGAGTTGCAGTAGCAGACCTGCCTGCCAGAATGCTGGCCCATAACCTATGATGGTGCAAATCGCCTCTCTTGTAGAATTTATGCTTCCCACAAAATATACCCCAGTGATCCAAGAATTTAAATCCTTGCTTCCTGCAGCAGTTCCCCAGCCACACGTTCAAGTCCATTATCTCCCTGTTTCTGGCCACACCAGCCCTAGGAACTGGAAGCAAACCGGAGATAACCACCTTGGACGTCCTGCTTTTCAGCCTTCTTCCTTGTTCTCCTAAGTCCCGCTGTAGTATGTTCCTCCTCTTCTTCCCGACATCATTTGTGCCGACATATACCACCAACTCTGGCTCTTCACCTTCGCCCTGGAGGATTTCCTGCACTCTGTGATGTCTTTAACCCTGGCACCAGGAAGGCAACACACCATTCTTAAGTCCCGTCTGCTGCCACAAAAACCCCGGTCAGTTCCTCTCACTATGGAGTCCCCTATTACCACGGCTCTGTGTGACTCTTCTGCTCTGCCTCCACGCCAACTTTTGATTGACAGACCTGGCCGCCTCGTGGACTGGCAGTGTCATCTGTTTCTACTGTTTCCAAAAGTTTCAACTTGTTCCTGACAGGTACTTCCCCCAGGGTCTCTTGCACCCGTCTCCTCTCTGCCTTACTCATTGTCTGCTCTCCTCTGCTCTCTTCTGGTACGATTAGCGTAATAACCTCGCCGAAGGTCTTGTCCAGAAAGATCTCGTTCTCTCGGATGAGCCTAAGGTCCTCGAGTTCTTTCATCAGTGCTGCAATACGCTCTGCCAGTAGCTGAACGTGCACACACTTTCCACACTAATACAAGCCAGACACACCAGAGTCGTTGACCTCCCACATCAAGAACGTAGCAAACTGAACCAGCTGGGCAGTCATGTCTTCACCCTCTTCAACTGTGGCGTAATCACTTCCACTTAAATAGCAATCACTTACCTTCCCGACCGGCTTGGCGTTCCGACTTCACTTCCTCCCAGCTCCTGCCTCTCTCTGATGCGAAAAGCAGGTTTAGGTTCACGTGGTTCTGACCCTGACATGTTCACCCACAGTCACTACTGATATATAGATCGTGTTGATTGTAATGGCAGACTGAGGAGATTATCCCTGGGTAAAATATAAAAGGTGGTGCTTGAATGGTATTCTGCTTCTCGTGCTGCTGTGCTCTCCAGCACTACATGGACATGCAGTTTTGAGCCGCAATATCTGAAATGCAATTCTGCTCTCTATCCCCGAGTTCACATTGAGACTCATTCACCCATCAGCCCTGTACTCAGTGACCTACTCTGGTTTCTGATGTGGAAATACTTGCATTTTCATATTCTCATTCTGCTGAGGTCATGTTTCCAATCTGACACATTCCGTCAGAACATTTAACTGATTTTATTCAATTGTTAAATTCACCTGAATCTTTTCCCTTGAGTAATCCCATCTTCTGGGTTTAAGGTGAATGTGTTTCCGTCTGTTTCTCTCCCTGACAATGAATAAGAACTCTGCAGTGTCAGGGATGCCAGCCTGATGTCGTTTCAGAGCCAATGAATTCTCTAGATTCCCAATCCTCTTCACCACATTGTATGTTTCCTCTTTTGATTCGATGCCTTGTCACTCATGGCTGCCTTGTCCTCCCATGAATATGATTCATCTTTTTTGGGAGAATTTCTGATATCCTCCGAATTATCCAACATAAATTCCTGCCATTGTAGCTCCCTGGTCTTCCCTGCTTGGCTCCCCTTCCAATTAACTTTAGCCAGCTTCTCCCTCATATCTTTGTAGTGATATTGCTCAATTATAATCACATTACATCAAGAAGAGAGCTATAGATATAAATCGAAATAAGGGGTTTTGAGAGATGGGACATAAAGAATAATTGGCATTATTTTTGACTAGATACAAAGAGAGAGGATATAGATGGGGACATGTGAAAAATGAGTAAACTCGGTTATTGAAAGTAATAGATGCACATCCCTCAATGTTTTGGCAATTCCTGTGTGCTGTGGTACTTTCTACAGTGCATTTATAACAGAGTAATGTGTTCAAATGGTGGGTCTGATGCCAGAATTTTTCTCTCCAATGATATGACAGACACTAGCTTTGGAAAGCACCCAGCAGGCCAATATAGTGAAGTCCCAGTAGAAAGGGGATTAACGGAAATACGTTGGGACACCAGAAGAAAGAATGTACAACACACAACCTGATAAGAATGTGAAGTTAGAGTAGAGAATTCCAGAAAAGGATGGAACATTGCGAGAAGGGGAACATGTCATATTACATGAGCATCAAATAATGTTTTATAAATTTTATACATCATGTGCATCATTTTTCAATAACTGTGTCTCCGTTGTTCATTTAGAATATGTTGTGCACATATGAAAAATATCTGCACACACACATTGATTAAGCAATGTATACAAAATCATTTTTCTGCCATTGTAATAGTCCTGTTGTCATGTTACCAGGATACATGAACACCAACTGGCCACCAAAAGACATGACCCATTATCACTATATTCCATAATACAGACAGAGAAGGGCATCACTTTGACTGGAACAACACACACACATACGAAGACACGCAAGGACGTTCTCAGAAGAATGGCATTCTAACCAGAAGTCCATCAATAAATGCATCAATTTGGATCCTATCTACCTTCTCTTCTAATAGACAACCGGAAATGACATCACCCACCTTCGGGAAGGAAAACCCATAAATGGAGAGACAGGACAAACCAGCAGCGCTTCAGCGGAAACTCTCACTGATGATGTCACCTAATCATGGTGACGAAACATCTGAAAACAAATATTCATGCTCAGTGAGCTAACTTGCATACATATAAATTATTATTTTTCGTTAATTAGTGGAATTTAGGAGTTCTTTGTCACCCACCTTTTATCAGATTATGATGCGAGGTGAGCTTTTCTGGGTGTGTTGTTTTAATTAACAGAGGGGTTTGACATTGATGTCATAACAGTTTGGGGCCTTGCTGCGGACTTGGACAGACTTGAACAGATTTGTGGTACAAAAGGTCCCAGCAGATTCCAACACATTGCAATTAGTGACCTGGATCTTCACATAAAACCGTTAGGAAAATTCATTTAATTTTGTTAACTTGTGGTTGGTTAAAGTGAAAGTGAAAGAATTGTTTTTTAACATTACTAAAGAGGTTCCCAAATTTGCCAAGGAAGTTTACAAAGTCAGAGCAAGGAATATGTTTATAATTAGCAAATAGGTTGGAATTGGGTTTAACCAGGGACAAAAGGGAAGCTGAAATTGTAACGGAGATGGTCAAGCACTTTGGTGTGTCAGAGAAACAGGCAACTGCAGTAGGGTTAGAAAGAAACTTAAATTGCAAATCTGGCAACTGGAGTTAGAAGGTGAAAATAGGGACGGAAACAGAGAGAGAACAAAGGGAATGGGTAAGAGAGGAAAAGAGAGAGATAATTTGAATTTCGGAAGTTGGGAAGTTAAATGAACAGGATCGAGATGAAGGGATGTATACAGCTATGATAATACCTTGTCATATTTCGGTGAGAAAAATGTAAATATCTGTTTTTATTTCATTTGAAAAACAAAATGGCTCAGCAGATGGTGTGTCCAGTGACATTGTGGGTAACGCTCATTCAGACCATGCCGGTGGGCACAGGAGTAAGGTATTTGCAGCACTGCCAGATGAGGGGTCAAGAGATTAGTCAGATGTCAGACTGGCTATTTTGATTGGTTATGAATTGGTACTAGAAGAATATAGGCAGAGGTTCAGAAATATAGAGATGGAACCAGGTCAGGCTTATGTTGAGTTTGAAAGAATTAAACACAGTCATTTTGGTAGACGAGTGTGGACCTTAAAAATGGATAAGACCTGTGAGGCTCGAAGGGAGATTATTCTGCTGGAGGAGTTTAAAGACGCACTTCCAGAGATGGTAAAAAAATCATGTGAATGAATAGAAATTTCAAGAAGTGAGAAGCGTGGCTGAACCGGTAGGTAAATATGCATTGGTGCATGAGATGAAATTTAGCTTCTGGGAGGAGTTTCACCCTGTGAAGGATAGAAACTGGGAGAAGGGGAGATCACACATTACAAAGCGAACAGTAGCGCACGATACTTTACTATAGGTGAAAAAAGAAGCCCAAAGGAGTTGAAAGGAGGTGAAAGGCCTATGGTGTTCTCACTATTAGGGAGTGAAACACATATAATTACAGTGCCGATGGTTTAAGAAAGGCACTGGGAAAAGGAGCTTTCACTGCAGTAAGCTGGGACACACCGTGCTGGGGGTTGAAGGAAGACACTTTGGGAAAAGATGTGGTAGAAGAGGCTAAGCCAGTGGCATTAGTGAAACTATTAAAGAAGACCCCAAGTCTCCAACGAGCTGTAGGAGAGGGCACAGCCTAGGTACAGAGTCAGTGACTGGTCTCTATCAAGAATTCACCTCTGTGGATAAAGTTTACTCAGAAGGTGGGGGGAGGGGGATGCGGGGAGGACGATAAATTATTATTTTCCGAGATAGGGGATTTGCTCTATCGCTAATAATTGAGAAGTGAGGTGCCAGAAAAGCACAATAGATCAGGCAGCATCTGAAGAGCAGGACATTCTACGTATCAGGTATAAACCCATCGTCAGGAATGTGACAGTGGGACAAGGGGGCTGAAAGATAATAGGAGGGTAGGAGCTGGAGGGTCACTTGGAGGGCGATAGGAAGATGTCAGAGAACAATTAAGACAGTTCAAGAGGGCGGTGCTAATTTGAAAGTTTGGATCTGGCATAAGGTTGTGGGAGGGGAGATTTGGAAATTGGTGAAGTCGATGTTGATGCTGTATAGTTTGAGGAGTCCAGCTGTCCTAACATTTACCCACTTCACCCTCCTCTCCTACCTATCACCGTCACACCCACCAGCATCTACTTATCGCCTTGCAAGCTACCTTCCACCCAGCTCCACGCCCACCCCCACCCCAACCCTCCCATTTATTTCTCAGCCCCCTTCCCCCTCTCTTACCCCCCCCCACTTATCTAATGAAGGACTTGTGCCTGAAACGTTAACTTTCCTGCCTCCCAGATACTGCCTGATCTGCTGTGCTTTTCCAGCCCCACACTTTTCAACTCTGACCTCCATTGTTTACAGTCCTCACTTTCTCTCAGTCCTAATACCAAGAGATGAAAGGATTTTCACTCTTTCTGACATGTTACTCAAGAGCGTGATAATTTGTGGAATGGGGGCAGAAATTCAGGTTGGGGACAGAAACATCACATTGGAGTGCCAAATCAGGATTGGGGAAGTAACAGTGAGAGTGAGTGACAGAGTGTCAGTCCAGGAATACAGTTTGTTCTTGTGAATGATTTAATAGGATTCAAAGTGGGAGAGACCTCTTATGGTGGAGAAGTCAAATGAAAACCAGGGAACTGAGGAGTTAAAAGAATATACCCAGGAATTTTCCAGACTGTGTAGTAACAACATCCCACTGTCATAAGTTACAACAGGAAGGAAAAACGGAAGAAGAAGACAAAGGAGTTGATGTTCAGGTAACTGACACCCTGTGTGATGTCACGGTGCAGGAACATCCTGAACGTGGAGAACAACAGTAGGTTAGTGCAGGAGGGAAATGGGCCAAAATGCACTAGATCGCTTGACTGGTAGCATACCATGTTACTGGTAGCACACAAACTAACTGCAGGTGGTCACCTAGGTGTAAGGAAGACTCAAGCTTAGGTGCAGAAGCATTTCTAGTGGCCTGGAATGCTCAAGGACGTGGTTAATTTTTGTTTTACATATCATACATGACAAATGGTAGGTAGCTCACAGGCAATAAACAGCCAGCATCTTTGTTGCCAATTCCTGCATTCGAAGAACCTTTCACGTGGGTTCTGATTAATTGTGGAGCTCCCCTTTCTCAAGTAAAAGTGGAAACCAACATTTGCTGATCATAATGGATGTGTCTCCCAGATTTCCAGAGGCAATTCCATTATTGGAGTGTTAAAGCAAAAAGGGAGGTAGAGGAGTTGGTAGCTTTCTTTACTTGCTGTGGGCTCCGCAGAGAGATTTAGTCAGACCAAGGGTCTCACTTTACCCCTCAGCAGTTTAATGAAGTCATGGATAGCTTAGGCATACAGCACTTCAATCAAGGGCGTCCCATCCTGAATCCCAGGGAGCATTGAAAAGTTAGCATCAGACGCTGAAGACTATGTTAACAGCGTCCTGTCAGGATTGGCCAAATGATTGGGATAAAGATGTCCCAGTAAATTACTTATCATCGAAGATGCCCCAAATAAATCTACTCCATTTACTTCCTTTGAGTTGATCTTCGTACATGAAGTGAAATCCTTTGAATTTAATTAAATCTAAATTGACTGGACAGAAGTTGGAGATCTCACACTTGGATTATATAAGTGAGGTGAGGGAGAGATTAGACCGAGTAGGTGAGTGAACTAAACAGCACCTGAACATGACACAGCATAGAGTGAAGCAGGTGGGGATGACGTATTAGTAGTTTAAATAATGCTCAGAATACTAGAAGCTAACTGAATTAGAATAATATTGTTTGGACAGCTGGAAAGCAAATTATGAGAATTATTGTATCATGAGGAGTAAATCAACTCGGCATTTTGAACACGAGAGAGAGAGCTACTGCCAGCCAACAGCAGAGTAACTGCAGTAGAGCAGGAGTGCTAACTGGCCATCTCTACCAAAGATACATGTTCATGACAAACCTACTTGCAGTAAAACAAAACATGACCCAGGGAGATCAGCAGCTGGATGAGTGAGCACAGTGGGGAAGATGGTGACTGTGTGGTCTTGAGATTGTAATGTTTAATATGTGGGTTGTTGGAACAGCATATTTTTACAGAGTTGGAAACAGATAGTAAGTAGCAAAGAAAAGAGGGGCTTGTATTTGTGAACAGCTGTTCAGTGTTCACTACTAAAGTTAATACACTAATTTGTGAATGTTTGTTTAAATAGTGGAATGTAGGAGATCTGTGTCACTCATATTTTAACAGATTACGAGGTGAGGCAAGCTTTTCTGGGTGTTTGGTTTTAATTAACAGGGAGGTTCAACTCCACCTTGTAAATGTCCATCCACACTAACCCCATTTCCCTGCAGTTGACCCATATCCTACCAGTCCTTTCCTATCCACATATTTATCCAAATGCGTTTGAAATATTGTTAATGTACCCCCGTCAACCACATCTGCTGGCAGCACATCCACATACCAGTCTCTGTGTGAAGAAGTGCCCCCCCACCCAGTTTTCCTTTTATTCCTTCCCCTCTAACCTTAAACTGATCCCATCCCGTCCTTGATTCTCTACACCTTGGAAAAAGACTGAGAGCATTAACCCTATCCATACCCCTTGTGACTTTATGCAGCTCTATAAGGTCCCCCCTCAGTCTCCTACACTCTATAGAAAAGGTCCTAGCTTGTCCAACCTCTCCCTATAACTCAGACCATTGGGTCCTGGCAACGTCCATGGGAATTTCTTCTGCACTCTTTCTAATTTCATAAAATGTTCCCTACAACAAAGTGACAAAAACTGAACAGAATACTCCAAGTGCGGCCTTACCAAAGTCCTGTATAACTGCAACATAAATTCCCAACTTCCATACACAATGTCCGGCCTGGTGAAGGTCAGTGTGCCAGATGCCTTCTTCACTGCCCTGTCTACATGTGACTCCACTCTCAGAGAACCGTGCTCCTGAACACCAAGGTCTCTCTGCCCACTACACCCCTTAAGGCCCTCCCATTCGCCTTGCAACTCCTACCTTGAGTTGAGTTTCCAAAATGCAAGACCTCACGCATCTATATTAAATTCCATTTGCCATTTCTCGGCCCACTTCCCCGCCTGATTAAGGTTGTTCTGGGCTCCCCTACCCTGGGAAGCATAACATGGATGTTCAGAATATCCATGCCCCTGCTGGTTCTATAAACCTCTATAACGTGACTCCTCAACCTCTGACACTCCAGGGGGAAACACCTCAACCTAATCAACCTCTCCCTAAAGCTCAAACCTCCAGTCCTGGGACATCTGTGTAAGTCATTTCTGCAGACAACCGAGTTGTACGCAGTATTCTTAAAGTGGCCTCACCAACATCCTGTACAGATACAACATGCCACCACAACTCCTATACTCAATGCTCTGACTGATTAAGGCAAATGTGTAAAATGTGTTCTGTACCGCACTGTCTGCATTAGACTCCACTTTCAAGGAACAATGTACCTGCAGCCCTGTGTCCATTTGTTCCACAACACTCACCAGGCCCTTACCATTAAGTGTATAATTTCTGCCCTGATTTGCGTTCACAAAATACAAAACCTCGTCTTTATCTAAATTAAACGTCATCTGTCACTCCTTGCCCCTTTGTCCCATCTATCTGTGACCTTGTTGTACTCTGAGATAATCTACTACATCACCATTCTGATGTAATCTGTAAACTGACTAACTATGGCCCCAATATTCACATCTAAATCCTTGACATAAATGATGAAATGCAGTGAACTCAGTCCTGATTCTTACAGCACACTGCTGCTCACAAGCCTCCAGTCTGAAAAATACCCCTCTTCCTTCAAGCCAATTGTGACGACCTTTTTCTGTATCCCATGTGATATTAATCTGTCTACCAATCAGAATGAAATCCTAGCTATGAAGAGAGGCTGAGTAGGTTAGGTTTATTTTCACTAGAAAAAAGGAGATTGAGGGGGGGACCGGATTGAGGTTTACAAAATCATGAAGGTTAAAGATAGGGTGGACAGAGACAAGCTTTTTCCCAGGGTGAAGGATTCAATAACGAGAGGTCATGCTTTCAAGGTGAGAGGTAGACAGTTTAAGGGGGATACATGCGGTAAGTACTTTACACAGAGGGCGGTGGGCGTTTGGAACGCGTTGCTAGCAGAGGTGGTAGAGGCAGGCACGACAGATTCATTTAAGGTGCATCTAGACAGATGCATGAGTAGGTGGGGAGCAGAGGAGTAGGTGGGGAGCAGAGGGATACAGATGCTCAGGGATTGACCGACAGATTTAGACAGTACATTTGGATCGGCTCAGGCTTGGAGGGCGAAGGGCCTGTTCCTGGGCTGAAAGATTTTCTTTGCTCTTTGTTCTTTATATAAACACCTTGCTGAAGTCCATATAGACAATGTCAACCAAACTGCCTTCATCAATCTTCTTTGTTACCTCCTCAAAAAACTCAACCAAATTAGTGAGACATAATTTCCAATGCAGAAAGGCATGTTGTCTACCCCGGTCAGCCCTTACCTTCCCAAATGTATGTAAATGCTATCCCTCAGAATCCCCTCCAACAATTCACTCACCACTGACATCAGGCTCACCGGTCTATAGTTCCCCGGCTTTTTGGGCCATTGTTTCCTTTCTAGTCCCACTCCTGCACTGCTCACAACAAATGTTAAATGTAACCAGGTCGTTGATATGGCCGATGATATCGGTCTCAGACTGGGTCAGGGTCAGTTTTAGGAACAAGTCAGGCTAGTTTCTTTAATCTGCTGAAATAGCACGTTTATGATCCAGAGCAATGTTACTCCAACTATGATGGAAAGATGAATGGCAAACTATTTTTGTATTGCAAATATATAATCAATATTTCCCTTTCTATAAAACACACACACACACACACACACTCTGCAATTTTTACTTGAAAGAACTTTGTCCAGATATTATCCCATGTACATTGTCCAAATGATGTCTCCATCACATTCCCTGTTCCATGTCGGTGCATCATTGCTGCTGTAATACACGGAGCCATACCCTTAGCAGAAAATGGTCTTGGTCGATTTGAAGATAAGTTTTTATGTTCCTGCTTCATTAAAAAATAAAAATGTCTAATTTATTCAGAATACGTGTGTTAAAATGAATGCATTTTTTAAACAAATACAGAAATTGCTGGAAAAGCTCGGCAGGTCTGTCAGCATCCAGATGCCTTTTACATGCTGTAGTTGGACCCAGCCTCCACCACTTCCTCTGGCAGCTCATTCCATACGCACACCACCCTCTTTGTGAAAAGATGCCCTTTAGGCCTCATCAAAACCTTTTCCCTCTCACTTTCCACCAATGCCGTCGAGTTTTGGACGCCCCTAACCTGGGGAAAAACCCTGACTACTCAACCTATCCATGACCGTTCTGATTTTATGAACCTTTCCTGCTGCGAAATATGACTTCAATCAACACGAATGGCTGTACTTTCAGTCATCCCGGGCCTAAATTCTGAAATGCAGCACTGACACCCCTTCCTTCTCCATCAAGTCACAATTCTAAACCAGTTTAATCAGTTTGTTCAGATATATTAGGTGACACTTCTGTGGGATTTACAACGAGACCTTTGTGCACAGAGGAAGGGACATGATCCTCACTACCCAATACCCATAAAGCTGTAACATTATTCTCCTGTGTGTTTGTCCATCAGCCTGTTCTGTCATACTGTGATATACCTCTGCAACAGGCAGGACTTCAATACAGGCCTTCTTATCCAGAGCTAGGAACACTACCACGCAAGTTCAGGAATTGGAATCAAATCCAGAGCTCTGGCTCAGAGACACGGACACTGCCCACTATACTACCATACCCAGATTTTGGGTCATATTTTAGTGCCCGCTTCCAGCTCAGTGTGGATTGATTATAATCAGGTTACGATTACTGAATTACAAAAAACACTTTGTATTATTAAACAAATGCAAGATATTTGTCTCAACTGTAGGATATTGAGTGTACTTGCTGAATATTGAAATTAACTATGACCATCTTTAATCGCTATTATCTGTAGTCTGCAATATTAGGGAAAGAAATCCTGCAGAAACAATCTGCCCAATGAAGGGTCTCAAATAGATGTTTATTACTGAACACCAGAGGCGAAGGAAGGGATTAATTTCTGACCCCAAAACACCGATCAATCTTACCCACCTCTAATGTGTGTCTGCCCTCTGCCTAAAACCATGAAATGACACCAGGCCGTGATTACTGTCCAGCCTCTCCTCCCCACTGACTGTGTCTGCAATCTGTCCCTCCTCCCTCTAACCACACAAGGCAAACCAAGCTCAGGGTCTTTGTGAAAATCAAGGCCGGAGTGTGCAGGCCTCCTGGGGAGGGGTGGGCATTTTAAAATTGAAGGGGAGGGGGAGGTGGCAGTCATATCACACACTGGGCTGAGGGGTGGCAGATGGAGGATAGTCTGGATTAATGCCAGGCATTGGATTTGGTAAATCAAACAAGAACAGGACCTATACAATTAAAAGTAGGGTCTTTTGGTGGTGTTGTAGTACAGAAACCTAGGCTGTCAGGTTTAATTCTTTAAAATTTGCATCTGATATAGAAAGTGGATAAGAAGGTGTTTAACACACTTGTCTTCATAGGTCAGACCTTTGAGTATTGGAATTGGGATGTCATGATGTGGCTGTACAGGACATTGGTGAGACCTCTTCTGGAATACTGTGTCCAGTCAGAGAGTTGGGGATTTAAAACTGAGGGATATTTTGAGGCGTGAGGAAAAAGATTTACAAAAGTCAGGAGAGGTAATTATTTTAGACAGAAGCTGGCTTGTGTGTGGAATGAACTTCCAGAGGAACTGGTGAAAATAGGGACAGTTACAATGTTTAAAGGACATTTAGATCAGTACACGGATAAGACATCAGTTTGGATGGTGCTGTGAGCAGCTGCCCTCTCCCTCCCCCTCTCTGAATGTATTCCTGGTGGTTTTCACCCTCTCCCAATGCCTGTGCAGTGGCGTATGGAGGCCAGCAGAGGGTGGCATTGCATCACTTTCAGCACCACAGAGACTGCCAGACCTGCCCCACACAGAGACACACAGATACACACACAGCAATTGTTAGGGCACGGCGTGAAGCTCATCTGGTAACTTAAACTAAACATAAAGAAATGCTCAATTTAGCTTGTAAACTGTTGAAATATGAGTGATAGAGAACTCCCAAATTCCAGTGTTTAAACAAAAGATATCAATGTATTTTTTTAACTCTGAAAGTGAACATTTTACATCAACTATTCACAACTCTGGGACCCTCTTTCTCCTAACTGCTTATTACCCTACTCCAACTCTACAGCAATATACTGTTTCAATAAGACACTTATTAAAATTACATAAACGTAATTTCAAAGCCACACAGCAGCTGTTGTTTCATCTGACCTCACACCAATCTCCCTTTTTCCATCTTTCCTGGGAAGACTGGCTCATGTTACCGGATGCTATTGAAGTGTCAACATTACAGCATTCTGAAACCTGGGAGCACATCCTTCCATGACACCGTCTCTCAGTCTCCCCCTCTCTGTCTATACCCCCAAACCCCTCCCATGTGGTGATATTTAAACTGATACCCCTGCCATCTCTCTCTGGCAGTGATGTTCACACCCACAGCACCCCCTTGTCATGGCACAGTGGGGATATGGAGCTGGAAATGGGTGGGAGCTGCACATCCTGTTACTTCCAGCATGGGCTGCAAGTTTCCCCTCACTGGGCAGGGGTCTAACACAGTGTTACTGAGCAATGTACTGGGGTGGGGTACACAGTCCTACATGCTGGGAGGCTAACTGCTCCTGGGTTACAGATCAATGCACTGGGGTGGGGTACACAGTCCTACATGCTGGGAGGGTAACTGCTCCTGGGTTACAGATCAATGCACTGGGGTGGGGTACACAGTCCTACATGCTGGGAGGGTAACTGCTCCTGGGTTACAGATCAATGCACTGGGGTGGGGTACACAGCCCTACATGCTGGGAGGGTAACTGCTCCTGGGTTACAGATCAATGCACTGGGGTGGGGCACACAGTCCTACATGCTGGGAGGGTAACTGCTCCTGGGTTACAGATCAATGCACTGGGGTGGGGTACACAGTCCTACATGCTGGGAGGGTAACCGCTCCTGGGTTTCAGATGAATTCACGGGTGATCACTGCACAGGTCTCTGTGCTGGTCAGCCTGTCTGGTTGCCGTTTATGGACAATACAATGATGTGGTCAGTGCAGCTCCCCGTGCGGGACAGGTATGTAGCCTGTGCACAGTACATCATGATGGTGGGGTGGGTAGGGGTGAAAGGTGATGGACAGGTCACGGAGTTTCCCGGAAGTTTCCGTCCCCGACATTCTATAACTGACATTCCCCGGAACGTTCTGTCCCTGACATTCTATAACTGACACTCCCCGGAACGTTCTGTCCCCGACATTCTATAACCGACATTCCCCGGAACATTCTGTCCCTGACATTCTATAACCGACATTCCCCGGAACGTTCTGTCCCTGACATTCTATAACTGACATTCCCCGGAACGTTCTGACCCTGACATTCTATAACTGACATTCCCCGGAACGTTCTGTCCCTGACATTCTATAACCGACATTCCCCGGAACGTTCTGTCCCTGACATTCTATAACTGACATTCCCCGGAACGTTCTGTCCCTGACATTCTATAACTGACATTCCCCGGAACGTTCTGTCCCTGACGTTGTTTGTTTGTGAACGGCCGGACGTCAGTGAATTGAACAAACGATAAGATCCCGAGGGAAGAGATCCCGTTCCAGAGAGAAGGAGACACTGTTCCGAAGGCCCCTCAGGCAGTTAAAGGGGGGAATACGTTTTCCCTGCGTTTACATTTCTCCACGACACAGGATCGACCACAATTTAGACCAAAATACAGAAATTCCCAAACTCCGTTTGTCTTCAGGAAACTGTGAAAGAATCCTTCAGGACAGCAATGTTCCCACCCTCCGTATTAGGAACTGGGAAGGAGTGACCTCTGTCTGCTCTCGAGTGATCGAGTGTGTGGGAATGTTCTAGAAACCATCTGTCCTTATGGATGTGTCTCTGTGTGTTTGGGGAGGGAGGGTTTCTTGTGGTTTATGTCACATTTTTGTCAGTAATTCCGACCTTCCCATTTGTTATTCCAGCTCCAATTATTTTAATAAATCCCTGAATACAGGGACACATTTGAAAATCTCACTGGGTCCCCGATCAAACGGGTCCGTTTGCCTCCAGACTGATGGATAATGGGTTTGTTTTCCTTCCTCACAGTTAACGTAGTGACCATCTACGTCCTGCTTTATAAAGATTGTGGATTGTCTCCATGTGTCAGACGTTACCTGGGGGCCATGGCAGCGGCGGATCTCCTGGTCATTATCCTCGACCTGATCCTGAGACACATTCCCATTGTTTATCGGGAACAGTTTTATTTCCTGTACTCCGTCCCCGTGTGTAATATCCACGCCATCCTGGTTTATGCAGCCACTGACTGCTCTGTCTGGTTCACCGTCACTTTCACCTTTGATCGGTTTGTGGCCATTTGTTGCCAGAAGCTGAAAAGTAAATATTGCAGTGAGAAAACGGCGGCTGTGGTTCTGGGAGCAGTGACTGTGCTGAGCTGTTTAAAGAACATTTTCTGGTATTTTATGCTCACGGCTCGGTATTGGCTGGGGAACGACCCCTGGTTTTGTGATGTAACACACGCTGTTCTATTCTCCAGTGTCTGGGTCACAATCGAGTTCCTCCACCACATTCTAACCCCAGGGGTCCCATTTCTCCTGATTCTGCTGCTCAATGTTCTCACCGTCAGACACATTTTAGTGACCAGCAGAGCCCGCAGGAGACTCCGCGCTCACACCAATGGGGACGCTCAGTCTGACACTGAAATGAGAAACCGAAAAAAATCCATCATTTTACTGTTTGTGATCTCGGCCAATTTCATCCTGTTATGGTCAACGTTAATGCTGTATTCTATCTGGTACCGGATATCTTGGATTGTGGATACCCCTCTGTATCTCGATGCCTTTGTGCAGGAATTGGGCTTCATGCTGCAGCTCCTCAGTTGCTGCACAAACACCGTGATTTATGCCGTGACCCAGACTAAGTTCAGGCAGCAGCTGAAGAATGTGCTGAAATATCCCTTCACCCAAATCCATCCATCCATCAAATTCCCTCATTAATCACACCATCCGGGATTTTCTCATTTCAGTTCAGTGTTTCAGCGATGGAGCAGCCTGTCGCTATGGTAACAGACTGAGGGGAGCGCTGGTTTGTCCATCCTTATCCCACAGGGGGGTTACAGGGAAACATTTCAATGTTTCTCACAACTCAGGGGCCAGTGAGAAAAGGCACCATCCCACTGACTGTATCCATCAGTTCCATTTGTAACCAATAAAAATGCTGATGAAAGCGTGCCGAGCAGCAGAGGGACCGATGTTGTTGTGTGTCTTTGTGTTGGAGAAGCTGAGCTGGAGAGAGACAGACTCAGCCCCAAGTCCTGGTCCTCAGGGAAGGGGAGGGGAGGGCACCGCGCCCTGAGCTCAGGAGCTGGGGTTAACTCCCTCTCGACTCCAACCTGGCCTCCCCATTACCTCTCCCCTACTCTTCCTCCTGAATTCTCTCTCTCTCTCTCTTTCAGCACACACACTCTTTCTCAGCCCTCTCCTCATCCCCCTCTCTCTCACACACACACACGCCAACCCCGGTTTCTCCACCTGCCTCCACTTTCCCTCTCCCCCTCTCTCTCTCTCTCATGCCGTCGCAGTTTCCCTCCCACAATTCCATCTCTACCCCATTTTCCCCACCTCCCACATGCAGCCTCACCCTCAAACATCCCCAGTCTCTGGGTCAGACGGAGAGGGAAGGACCAGGGAGACAGAGTATGTCAGAGAGAGAGAGGGAAGGAAGGACAGGAGGAAGAGAGATTCAGTCAATGGAAAAGAGAGGGAGGTGGGAGCAGAGAGACACCGCGGGAGGTGGAGAGCGAGAAGGGGGAGAGAGAAAGAGAGAGAGCAATAGGGTGAGGGAGAAAGCGAGAGAGACACACACACACGGGATGATACAATGAGAGAGAGGGGGGCGAGAGAGAGAGAGAGAGTGAGACTGAGAGAGGGGTGAGGGAGAAGGCAAGAGAGAAAGAGAGAGGCGCGATGAGAGAGAGAAAGGGGGCGAGAGGGTTAGGGGAGGCGAGAGAGAGAGAGAAAAAGACATGGCAGTGAGAGAGAATCAGGGGGGTGACAGAGAGACAGGGGTAGGGAGGAGGGGGCAAGAGAAAGCTGGGTGGTTGGAGTGAGATAGAGGAGGGAAGAGAGAGATAGAGGTGCAAAGAGAGGGAGGGTCGAGAGAGGGAGGTGAGAGAGAGAGGGGGAGAGAGAGAGAGAGAGAGGAAAGGCACGAATGAGAGAGGGGTGTGTGAGAGGGTGAGAGAGAGGGAGAGGGGCGAGAGAAAGAGGGAGGCGGCGGATGAGAGAGAGAGGGAGTGGGCCGGGCGAGAGAAAGAGGAAGGGGGCAAAAGAGTGAGGGAGGGGGCGAGAGATAGAGGGAAGGGGCGAGAGAGAGAGAGAGAGAGGGAGGGGTCGAGAAAGAGAGAGGGAGGGGTCGAGAGAGAGAGAGAGAGGGAGGAGGACAAGGGTGAGTTGGCAGGGGCGAGAGACAGAGAGAGGGAGAGGGCGAGAGAGAGTGAGAGAGAGAGACACACAGAGTGTGAGAGTGTGAAGAAGAGAGAGTGAGAGAGAGATGGCGAGAGAGAGAGGGGGAGGGGGCGAGAGAGTGGGTGGGAGGGGGCAAGAGAGAGAGCGAGGAAGGGGGGAGAGAGAGAGGCAGGGGGCGAGATAAGAGAGGTAGGGGGCGAGAGAGAGAGGGAAGAGGGGGGCGAGATAAGAGAGGTAGGGGGTGAGAGAGAGAGGGAAGAGGGGGGCGAGAGAGAGGGAGGAGGGGGTCGAGAGAGAGGGCGAGAGAGATGGTCGAGAGAGGGTGGGAGGGGGTGAGTGTGAGAGAGAGGGAGGATGGTGAGAGAGAAAGAGGGAGGGTGGGTGAGACAGAGAGAGAGGGGGAGGGGGGTGAGAGAGAGAGAGAGGGGTGTGAGAGAGAGAGAGGGAGGGGGATGAGATAGAGAGACGAAGGGGTCGAGAGGGAGGGCGAGGGGGACAAAAGAGAGGGAGGGGGCCGAGAGAGAGTGAGGGAGGGGTGAGAGAGAAAGAGAAGGGGGTGAGAGAGAGTGCTAGGGGGCGAGAGAGAGGGTGGGAGGGGGCAAGAGAGAGAGGGTGGGTGGTGAAAGAGAGAGGGAGGGAGGGGGCGAGAGAGAGAGAGAGAGAGAGATGAGAGACAGAGGGAGGGGCATGACAAAGAATGAGGGGCACGAGGGAGAGGGAGGGGGCGAGAGAGGTAGAGAGAGGGAGGGGGCGAGAGAGAGAGGGAGAGGGCGAGAGAGAGCGGGAGTGTGATGAGAGAGAGAGAGGAAGGGGGTGTGAGAGAGAGAGGGAGGGTGACGAGAGGGAGGGGGTGAGTGAGAGAGAGGGAGGATGGTGAGAGATACGGAGGGGGTGAGAGAGAGAGGGGGTATGAGAGAGAGGGAGGGGGATAAGAGAGAAAGGGAGGGGGACGAGAGAGAGAGGGGAGGGCGGGCAAGAGAGAGAGAGAGGGAGGGGCGAGGGGGACAAAAGAGAGGGAGGGGGCCGAGAGAGAGGGGGAGGGGAACGAGAGAGAGGTAGGGGGCGAGAGAGAGAGAGGGGGATGGAGTGAGTGTGAGAGAGCGGGAGGATGGTGAGAGAGACAGAGGGAGGGGGTGAGAGAGAGAGAGAGAGAGAGAGAGCGGAACGAGAGAGAGGGGGGGCGAGAGATAGGGAAGGGGGCGAGAGGGAAAGAGAAGGTGGCGAGAGAGAGAGTGCTAGCGGGCGAGAGAGAGGGAGGTTGGCAAGATAGAGAGAGGGAGGGGCGAGAGAGAGAGAGGGAGAGAGTGTGTGAAAGAGAGAGAAAATCAGGTTGACGAGAGGGAGAGAGAGGGAGGATGGTGATAGAGACAGAGGGAGGAAGGTTAAGTGAGAGAGAGAGAGAAAGAAAGAGGACGAGAGAGAGAGGACGAGAGAGAGAGGGGGAGGGCAGGCGAGATAGAGAGAGGGAGGGGTCATGAGGGAGGGGGAGTGGGCCAAAAGAGAGGGAGGGGGCCGAGAGAGAGATAGAGAGAGAGGGCGAGAGAGAGATAGAGGGGTGCGAGAGAGAGAGGGAGGGTGCGAGAGAGAGGGAGGGGGCGAGAGAGAGATAGAGGGGTGCGAGAGAGAGAGGGAGGGTGCGAGAGAGAGGGAGGGGGCGAGAGAGAGAGGGAGGGGTGCGAGAGAGAGAGGGAGGGTGCGAGAGAGAGGGAGGGGGCGAGAGAGAGATAGAGGGGTGCGAGAGAGAGAGGGAGGGTGCGAGAGAGAGGGAGGGGGCGAGAGAGAGATAGAGGGGTGCGAGAGAGAGAGGGAGGGTGCGAGAGAGAGGGAGGGGGCGAGAGAGAGAGGGAGAGTGTGACGGGAGAGAGAGAGGGAGGGTGACGAGAGGGAGAGAGAGGGAGCGGCGTGAGTGAGAGAGAGGGAGGATGGTGAGAGAGACAGGGGTGTGAGAGAGAGAGGGGTGTGAGAGAGAGGGAGGGGGAGGAGAGAGTGGGGGAGAGGGCAGGCGAGAGAGAGAGAGGGAGGCGTCGAGAGGGAGGAGGAGAGGGCCAAAAGAGAGGGAGGGGGCCGAGAGAGAGAGAGAGGGGTGCGAGAGAGAGAGGGAGGGGGCGAGAGAGAGCGGGAGAGGGCGGGAGAGAGAGGGACAGGAGCAGGAGAGACAGGGAGGAGGGGACAATAGAGAGAAGGAGGGGGTGAGAGAGAGAGGGAGAGGGCGAGAGAAAGTGGGAGAGGGCGGGAGAGAGAGGGACAGGGGCAGGAGAGACAGGGAGGAGGGGGCGATAGAGAGAAGGAGGGGGCGAGACGGAGAGGGAGGAGTCGAGATGGGGGGGTCGAGAGAGAGAGAGAAGGAGGTAAGGCGAGAGAGAGAGCGAGAGGGAGGGGAGGTGAGAGAGAGGGAGGGGCGCGAGGGAGAGAGGAAGCGGGCAAGAGAGAACGAGAAAGGGGAGGTGAGAGAGTGCGAGGGGGACAATAGAGAGGGAGGAAGAGGGCGAGTGAGAGAGGAGGGGGCTAGAGTGAGATGGTGGGCGTGAGAGAGAGAGGGAGGGAGGTGCAAGTGAGAGAGAGAGGGGAGGGGGCAAGAGAGAGAGAGAGGGAGGGAGGGGAGGCGAGAGAGAGAGGGGTGTGAGAAAGAGGGAGGGGACAAGAGAGAAAGGGAGGGTGACGAGAGAGAGCGGTGGAGGGCGGGCAAGAGAGAGAGTGAGGGAGAGGCGAGAGGGAGGGCGAGGGGGACAAAAGAGAGGGAGGGGACGAGAGAGAGAGAGAGAGGGGTAGGGGGCGAGAGAGAGGGGGAACAAGAGACAGTGGGATGGTCACGACTAAGAAGGAGGGTCACGAGGGAGAGGGAGGGAGGAGAGGTAGGGGGCAAGAGAGAGAGAGAGAGAGGGGAGGGGACGAGAGAGAGGGGGAGGGGCGAGAGAGAGAGAGGGAGGGTGTGTGTGAGAGAGAGAGAGAGGGAGGGTGACGAGAAGGAGAGAGAGGGAGGGGTGAGTGAGAGAGAGGGAGGATGGTGAGAGAGACAGAGGGAGGGGAGGTGAGAGAGAGTGCAAGGGGGACAATGGAGAAGGAGGAAGGTGGCAAGTGAGAGAGGGAGGGTGCGAGAGAGAGAGGGAGGGGGTGAGAGGGAGAGGCAGGAAAGAGGAGGAGGGGCGGGAGGGAGAAAGGGAGGGAGGGGAGGTGAGAGAGAGGGAGTGGGCAAGAGACCGATGGTCTGGGGGCGAGAGGGAGAGATGGAGGGGGCGAGGGAGAGATGGAGGAGTCAAGAGGGAGAGGGAGGGGGGCAGGAAAGAGAAGGAGGAAGGGCGGGTGGGAGAGAGGGAAGGGGGCGAGAGAGAATAGGAGGGGGAGTAGAGAGAGAGGTAGGGGGCGAGAGAGAGGGGTGGCGAGAGAGAGAAGGGGTGTGAGGGAGAGGAAAGGGGGTGAGACAGAGTGAGGGAGGGGTGAGAGAGAAAGAGAAGGGGGGGTGAGAGAGAGTGCGTGGGGGCGAGAGAGAGGGTGGGAGGGGGCAAGAGAGAGACCGAGGCGGGGGGGGAGAGAGAGGCAGGAGGTGAGATAAGAGAGGTAGGGGGCGAGAGAGAGAGAGAGAGAGAAGAGGGGGCGAGTGAGAGAGGGAGGAGGGGGGCGAGAGAGAGAGGGAGGGTGTGAGAGAGAGAGGGAGGGGCATGAGAGAGAGAGGGAGGGGGAGGAGAGGGGGAGGAGAGAAGGGGGGCAGGCGGGCGATATAGAGAGCGAAAGGGGTCGAGAGGGAGGGCGAGGGGGACAAAAGAGAGGGAGGGGGCCGAGAGAGAGAGGGAGTGGGGCGAGAGTGAGGGCGCAAGAGAGGGGGAAGGGGGCGAGAGCGAGTGAGGGAGGAGTGAGAGAGGGTTGGAGGGGGCAAGAGAGAGGGACAGAGGGGGAGGGGCGAGAGAGAGAGAGGTGGATGAGAGACAGAGGGAGGGGCCCGACAAAGAATGGAGGGGCACGAGGGAGAGGGAGGGGACGAGAGAGAGGGAGGGGGCAAGAGGGAGCGGCAAGAGTGAGAGAGAAAGAGGGACTGAGAGAGGGAGGGAGAAGGCGAGAGAGAGGGGGCAAGAGAGAGGGAGGGTGGTGAAATAGAGAGAGGGAGGGGGTGAGAGAGAGAGAGAGAGGGAGGGCGGGCGAGAGAGAGAGAGAGAGAAGTGGATGAGAGACAGAGGGAGGGGCACGACAAAGAATGGAGGGGCACGAGGGAGAGGGAGGGGAGGGGACGAGAGAGAGAGGGAGGGGGGCGAGAGAGGGGGGGGCGAGAGTGAGAGAGAAAGAGGGACCGAGAGAGGGAGGGAGGAAGCGAGAGAGAGGGGAGGCAAAAGAGACGGAAGGGGGCGAGAGAGAGTGAGGGAGGGGCGAGAGAGAAAGAAAAAGGGGCGAGTGAGAGTGAGAGGGGGCGAGGGAGATGGTGGGAGTGGGCAAGAGAGAGAGAGGGAGGGTGCTGGTGAGAGAGAGAGAGGGGGGGAGGGAGTGAGAGAGAGAGAGAGAGAGGGAGGGAGGGGGTGAGAGAAAGAGAGAGGGAGGGATCTGGTGAGAGAGAGAGAGAGGGAGGGAGGGGCGAGATAGAGAGAGGTAGGGGGCGAGAGAGAGAGAGGGGGATAGAGACAGACGGAGGGGAACGAGTGAGAGGAAAGGGACGAGAGAGAGAGGGAGGGGGCGAGAGAGAGAGGGAGGTGGGCATGAGAGAGAAGAATGGGGGCGAGATAGAGAGGGAGGGGTGCGATAGAGAGAGGGCGAGAGAGAGATGGAGGGAGCGAGAGAGAGAGGGAAGAGGTGAGAGAGAAAGAGAAAGGGGGCGATAGAGAGTATGAGGAGACGAGAAAGATGGTGGGACGGGGCAAGAGAGAGAGAGTGAGAGAGGGGTCGAGTGATAGAGAGGCAGGGGGCGAGAGAGAGAGAGAGGGGGTCGAGATACTGCGGGAGGGGCACGACAAAGAAGGAGGGGCACGAGGGAGGGGGAGGGAATGAGAGAGAGGGGAGGGGACGAGAGAGAGAGGGAGGGGGCGAGAGAGAGAGGGAGAGGGATGAGAGAGAGAGAGAGAGGGAGGGTGACGAGAGGGAGAGAGAGGGAGGGGGTGTGAGAGAAAGGGAGGGGACGAGAGAGTGGGGAGAGGGCAGGCGAGAAAGAGAGAGGGAGGGGTCGAGAGGGAGGGGGAGTGGGCCAAAAGAGAGGGAGGGAGCCTAGAGAGAGATAGAGAGAGGGCGAGAGAGAGAGGGAGAGGGCGAGAGAGAGAGGTACAGGGGCAGGAGAGACAGGGAGGAGGGGGCGATAGAGAGAAGGAGGGGGCGCGACGGAGAGGGAGGAGTCGAGATAGAGAGGGAGGGGGCGAAAGAGAGAGAGAGGGAGGGGTGCGAGAGAGAGAGAGAGGGAGGGGGCAAGTGAGAGAGGAGGGTGCGAGAGTGAGATGGTGGGCGTGAGAGAGAGAGGGAGGGAGGTGCAAGAGAGAGAGGGAAGGGGGCGAGAGAGAGAGAGAGAGAGAGAGGGGGGAGGAGGGCGAGAGAGAGAGGGGTGTGAGAGAGAGGGAGGGGACAAGACAGAAAGGGAGGGGGACGAGAGAGAGAGGTGGAGGGCGGGCAAGAGAGACAGTGAGGGAGGGGCAAGAGGGAGGGCGAGGGGGACAAAAGAGAGGGAGGGGCCGAGACAGAGAGGGAGGGGAACGAGAGAGAGGGAGGGGAACGAGGGAGAGGGAGGGGAACGAGTGAGAGGGAGGGGAACGAGGGAGAGAGATGGAGGAGAGGGAGGGAGCGAGAGAGAGAGAGAGAGAGACAGAGAGAGACAGAGAGAGAGAGAGAGAAGGGGGCGAGATAGAGAGAGGGAGGGTTGCGGGCAAGAGAGGGAGAAGTGGTGTGAGAGTGAGGGAAGGGGGCGCTAGAGAGAGAAGGGTTGAGAGAGAGAGAGAGAGAGTGGGCGAGAGAGGGAGGGGGCGAGAGAGGGAGGTGAACATGAGAGAGAAGGAAGGGACGAGAGAGAGAGGGAGGGGTGCGAGAGAGAGAGAGAGGGCGAGAGAGATGGAAGGTGCAAGAGAGAGGGAGGGGGACGACAGAGAGAGGGAGGAGGATGAGAGAGAGAGGTGGGTCGAGAGAGGGAGGGGGTGATAGAGAGAGGGGCGCGAGAGAGAGAGACAGAGAGAGTGGTGGTGAGAGAGAGAGGGGGGAAACGAGAGAAATTGGGAGGGGGAAGAGTGAGAGAGCGATGGAGGGGAATGAGAGAGAGGGTGTAGAGAAAGAGAGGGAGGTAGCGTGAGAGAGGGAGGGGGGTGAGAGAGAGAGAAGGAAGGGAACGAGAGAGGGGGGGCGAGAGAGTGATAGGGAGGGGGCGAGAGAGAGAGGGACGGGGCGCGAGAGAGAGAGATAGGGAGGGGGCGAGAGAGAGCATGATGGGGACGAGAGAGAGGGAGGGGGCGAAAGAGAGAGTGCGAGATGGAGAGGGAGGGGGCGAGAGAGAGAGGGTGGGGCGATGAAAGAGGGAGGGGCCTAGTGAGAGGAGGGGGAGAAAGAGAGAGCGCGCGAGATGGCGAGAGAGAGGGGGAGGTGAGGGCGAGAGAGGGAGGAGTGGTGGGGGAGAGAGAGGGAGGGGGCGCAAGAGAGAGAGGGGCTGCGAGAGAGAGAGAGAGGGGTGAGAGAGAGAGGGAGGGGGCGAGAGAGAGAAGGGCGAGAGAAAGAGAGAGAGGGAGTAGACAAGAGAGAGAGAGAGAGAGAGGGAGAGGGAGAGAGATGGAGGGAGGGGGCGAGTGAGAGAGAGCGGTGCGAGAGAGAGAGGGAGAGGAACGTGAGAGACAGAGGGAGGGGAGTGAGAGGGAGGGAAGGGTGAGGGGGAGCGAGCGGGGCGAGAGAGAGAGGGAGGGGGACGACAGAGAGAATGGAAGGGCGGGTGAGAGAGACAGAGGAAGGGGGACGAGAGAGAGTGAGGAGGATGAGAAAGAAAGCTGGGTGGAGAGAGTGAGGGGGTAATAGAGAGGGGGAGCGAGAGAGAGAGAGAGGAAGGGGACGAGAGAGAGAGAGGGAAGGGGACGAGATAGAGAGGGGGAGTGGGCAAGAGAGAGAGGGTGATGGGTGTGAGATGGGGGGCGAGAGAGAGAAGGAGCGGGCGAGAGAGAGGGGGGGCGAGAGAGAGAAGGAGGGGACGAGAGAGAGTGGGAGGGGGCGAGAGAGGGAGGGAGGGGGCGAGAAAGGGAGGGAGGGGGCGAGAAAGGGAGGGGGAGTGGGCGAGAGAGAGATGGAGGATGCGAGAGAGAGAGAGAGAAGGAGGGGGCGAGAGAGAGAGAGTGAGGGGCCGAGGGAGAGCGGGGGTGAAAGAGAGAGAGGGAGAGTTTCGAGAGAGAGAAGGAGGGGGAGAGAGAGAGAGAGGGAGCCGGCGAGAGAGAGAGAGGTGAACGAGAGAGACAGAGGGAGGGGGTGAGAGAGAGGGAGGGGGCGAGAGGGGGAGGGGGAGGGGGCGACAGAGGGAGGGGGAGGGGGCGAGAGAGGGAGGGAGGGGGCGAGAGAGGGGGGGGCGAGAGAGAGATGGAGGATGCGAGAGAGAGAGAGAAGGAGGGGGCGAGAGAGAGAGAGTGAGGGGCAGAGGGAGAGCGGGGGTGAAAGAGAGAGAGGGAGAGTTTCGAGAGAGAGAGGGAGAGGGTGAGAGAGAGAGAGGGAGCCGGCGAGAGAGAGAGAGAGAGAGGTGAACGAGAGAGAAAGAGGGAGGGGGTGAGAGAGAGGGAGGGGTGAGAGGGAGGGAGGGAGGCGAGATAGAGAGAAGCGGGGGAAGAGAGAGAGAGAGAATGGGAGGGAGGGCGAGATAGAGAGAGGGAGGGTGACGAGAGAGCGAGGGAGGAGGACGAGAGAGGGACGAGGATGAGAGAGAGTGGTGGGTCGAGAGAGTGAGGGGGTGATGGGGGAGGCGAGAGAGAGAGCGGGAGGGGGCGAGAGAGAGAGAGGGGTGGCGAGATTGAGGGGGGTGCGAGAGAGCGGGGGAAGTGGGGTGAGATTGGGGCGAGAAATAGAGGGTCCAGGGCGAGAGAGATGGGGGGGCGAGAGAGAGAGAGGGGATGACACAAGAGGGAAGGGGATGAGAGAGATGGAGGGGGACGAGATAGAGAGGGAGTGGGGCGAGAGAGATGGAGGGGGTGAGAGAGTTGGAGGGGGCGAGCGAGAGAGGGAGGTGTCATGAGAGAGAGGGAGGGGGCGAGAGAGAGAGTGAGGGGACGAGAGAGAGAGGGAGGGGACGAGAGAGAAAGAGAGATAGGGAGGGGGACGAGAGAGAGGGAGGGAGATGAGAGACAAGGAGCGTGGGCGATAAAGAGAGAGGGGAGGGGTGAGAGAGAGAGGGAGGGGGTCGAGAAGGAGAGGGATGGGGACGAGAGAGAAAAAGAGGAGGCCGAGTAAGAGATTTGGAGGATGGGCGAGAGAGAGAGAGAGAGAGAGAGAG